>NC_056476.1:28512142-28623780 GCF_008729295.1 Plectropomus leopardus | reverse complement strand
CTGTGTTTGCATTCCCAAACAGGCCCCCCCCTTTTTTGACTTGTAGCTTTTGTAGAGTAGCAGAAGTGAACACGATCTAGCACAAAAACCAGTGAATACAGTTGGCAGTTTGCTAATTTTTAACATAAACATACTAGTTTTTAACTACCTGTAGGAAGAATGAACAAGAGTCCATTCTTGATTCAAAGCTCTGTTTTCCCTGTCTACTTTTCTCTATTTAGGACATGCCATGTAAAATTTCTTTTCTTAGCCTCACTTATTTTATCAACTAATTACTGTTGTCTCTCTTCTTGTCTCCCACCTGTGTGTGTATCTCACTCACTCGCGTTGCAATGCATATCAGAATGCACAGATTTGATGACTCAGGGGCAACACAGAAGATGATTTAGAGGATGCAACTGAGCTACTACTGCCCCATTGTAGACATTTTGCTAACATGCGAGATGGCACCCCTCCTCGCCCCCAAAATCTAACTGTTTATGTTATAAACCCATACTAACTAATAAATTAATAAAGCAGAAAATCTGCATCTGTTGTGAAAAATAACAGAGTCAATAAAGAGTAACTTAACCCCCAAGAATTTTTCAGTTAAAAAGCAATATATATGGCTATTTAGTAGTAATGTTAATTCAATCAGATCCAACTCTTGACATTTGAGGGTGAAGTTTTAAAATTCTACAAACTGTGGTAAAGACATACACAGTGACTGCCCTCCTATGGTTCAAACCTGCTATTGCAATTGAATTTTGCTATTGGCTGATCCTGGCAGCAGGAGCCTGCTTTCATCACTAGCCCAGTCCCCTGTTGCTGTCCTGTCACAACCCTCTCACCAACTGACTACTTGTTCTGTAACTGGGCCCCCTCCCAGCCCTGTCCTATTCCAAACTTTATTTACATTTCAGGGAGGATGCACTTAAGACAAAAGTGGGGGCTCTAGTTCCTCCTTAAGGTGGTGTCCAATGATTTCTCACAGTGCATTTTGGTATATAACTCTCGGGCTGCCTCTGTGATTATTTGAAGAAATATAGGGATGATGGAGTTCTGTGGTTGTGTTACGTTTAGAAAGCCACTGCTTCATCTTGCTGTCAGCAACAGGTCGGACTGGACTGGAGGTTGATTTGAGTTCATCTCTTTCTCTCACCAGGTCAACGAGGCATCAGAGCTTTATTTATCCAGGATGAACTTCTGAACTTCTGCGCTCCTGTCTGCCACTCTCCCATGCATCCTCTGTTGCCATAACAACCAGCTTTCCCACACACTACATGCACAGGTACATGTACATATACTCTGGACACACTTGGACATTAACACACTGCAGTGGTTCTGGTGGTTTTACCAGCCTGCAGCTCAGCTTACACAGTTTACACACTTTGATACATAGTTAATTATTTAGTTTGAGACTTGTTTGGTGCCAAGGTTCCTTTTTGTATCCTGCCCATAGAGCAGAACTTCTCTTAACTCGAGCCAAAAGTGAGAATGTGGGGATCAGGTGCAGCACCATATGGGGGACCATGCAGAACTGGGTCTCCCAGGTGAACGCTGACAGATGATCAGTGTGCAGCAGGGAATTAGCTGTGAGTCTGATGATGTCTTGACAGTTCCAATGGCCCCTACCAGAGGTGCACACAGCCATGACACATCTCCATGGCCTAGGAACATGCAATCAGTGTTTGTGAACATTAGCTGTTCTCTCAATGCCAAAAACCAGAGAAATAAAGGCTTTTGCACCTGTTTTTTCCATATGCGTTGTTTAATCCGTCATCTGACATTATGCATAGAAACCTTGCACAGTAAGTCCAGTGTGTTTTACTGTTTACTATTCATTGTGAAAATTCACAATATGAGACAAAATGAAAAGACACATTTCCTGCCTTGCTTCTCCCTACTGGAGGTATTTATCTGTCTGTCATTCTTTCCTGTTTCTTGCATATGGCACCGTTGCTACCTGAAGAGTCTGAGCTGTCCTCCTCTCTCTCTCTGTCTCTCTCTCTCTGTCTGCGTGCGGTCCTCATCCTCCTCCTCGTCATAATCCACCTAAATATTACTATCTTACCTGAATATGGCTATGGCTTGAAATAAGGCTATCCAAGTTCTAAAACAATAATGCACTCCTTGTTCCTCTTATCTTGTTTTGGATTTGTCCAGCCACCACATTTTCTTCACTGCTTCTTGGTCAAACAGCTTCCTAAAGGCTTTTGACGGATGGGAAAAACACTGAATATCGAACCTGCCTTAAAACTTTACTGAAGGACGAAAGTTTCAGGGTCAGTTTGCAAACAGGATTAACACAACATGGAGTTATATTTTTTGTAGGTGTGTAACAATGTCTGTCAAAAAAACTGTCTCATTGTACCAAGGCCTTAAGTCTTAAACTTACTATGTCATAGGAAATACAGTCTGGAGCGGCTGCATAGACAATGAATGGAAACTTGAGTTGTGGACCCTCTGAGTTTTCTTTTTTAATAGCCAAATACATCTTATTCATCTAATTTTAATACTCTAGTTTTTAGATTTGGGAGAGAGTTGTCCATGTTTAGTAATATTTTTGGACTTTCTTAGATGATAGCATTGTTATATTGTTTATATGGGTCCCCATTAATTGTTACCAAGGTGACAGCTACCCTTCCTGGGGTCCATGTTAAGAACATAGTATACACAAGCTAAACACATGTATGAACCATGAAAATGCCTGCAATTTTCTTTTCAAATATTACATTAGCTTAAACAGGACCCTTGAAACATAGTTCCAAAATACTGATTGTGTCTCCCCTTTAGCCCCCCTTAGGACACCGACGGCCCACCTGGAGCCATGGCAACCATGCTGCTGTCACTAAGGAAACAGATGACAATGGTGATGGACAGGAGGGCCCTGGAGATGAACTGTGATATTGTTAATTAAACTGTGGAGAAAGGTGAGAGAGAGACATAACCTGCCTCCAGATTCTGTTCACACCCAGAGATATAACCTCATTCTCATTCATCATTGCTCTTGACATTAAATATGATTTTAAATTTTAAAGCGCTTTACTTGGTTTAATAACTCTGTACCCGCCTCAGGTGTGCTGAAAACTGCAATCCCATTGGTCGCAGTAGAAGACAACGGCTCAGACTCTGCCCTACGCTTCCTGTGTTACCATGGAGACCCCAGCAAGCCCAGCTTCTCATATCTACTGTATGTATGAGGAATTGCTGCTCTTTCTTTTAGTTATTCTAATTATTTTGATGTACTGAATTTTAATTAAACCTTTTTGTATGTGTGCTTTTACTTTTAATACTTAAATGCAAATCACATTTACTTTCAAGTTTAGACCTATGTCAGTTTCACTACTGCAAAGTAAAATGTCTTCTTCCGGCCTTTTTAGTGTCATTTCTCCAGTCTTGTCCATGTGTCAGAGTCTTTGCACATGGGACAAAATCTGCCCTTAGAATTGACTTTACTTTTTTTCTCTTACCTGAAAATATTAGATAAATTTTAGAGAATGTTGCTGCATGAGGCCCAAAGAGTTGCTCATCTTCAAGAGTGTCAAAGTGATTTGTGGAAATATAGCGCAGTGGACAAGCTGGAGATGGAAATTACTACAACATGAGAGGAATAAACATCAAGCATCTGGTGGATCCTATTAACAGCTTGTTTATTACTGCCAGTGATATCCCAGGAACTACCACTACAGGTAGGTAACAAAAAAATACATATTTTGTCTTCATATAACTTTCTTTATTCTTCATTTTTTATAGCTCTCATTTAGGGATTCAGATTATAAACAATAATTCATCCACCATATTAATGATTTATATAGCCTGTCTGCAAGTTCTTCCTTAGTTAAAGCTTAATTGACGCACTTGAGACATATTTTACAAGCACAAGTCTGACATACTTTCTAATAAATAATTAAACTTTATTTATAAAGTACTACTAAACAAAAGAAAAGTGTTTTTCATGATTGAACCTGAATTTGAATGAGAATAAGCTAAATAAGCTAAAAAAATATATATATATAATAATAATCAAACAGAACATGTTAAAAATAAACAATGTGCTAAAAGTAAGGGTTTTTTTGTTTTATTTTTTTGGAACATAAGTTTAAGAAGTGATGTAAAAGATGGTCAATTCTGCAAACCTCACACTCTTAAGGCTGGTACAGACTAAAGGATTTTCAAATCTTGACCGATTTTTTAAGCATGGGAGATCACAGACATAGTGACAGCGCACGCTTGACGACTCGGCCAGATCGTGAGAACACACACGTGCCATTTGTAGTTTACACTTCACAGCGGCGATCCCACAGACTTGGGACCTCATAGAATCTCGCGCAATCAAATGTGACTTCAGAAGAAAAACAAACATGGAGGAGGATCGCCGTTGTCAGCTGGCTGCACTTGCGTGCGTCTTGTTTTGCAGCGAAAAAGCAGTCCTGTTATGGTAAGTCTTGCACAACACATTATACAAGCACTCATGCTGTTGCCATATTTCGACAAGCGTGTCCTCCTTCTCTATTGTCCATCTGGCTCGGGAGACAGAAGTCCCGTTGTTGCCCGCCCTGTGTTTGAGCTGTACATGTATGCAATATCCCTTAGGTGACCCGGTGTTGTGCCAAAAAGTGATGTGATTGGAGCGCGCGCAGCCTGTTAAATCTGTGTTGTCCAGTATTCACGTCTTCAGCTGCTCTCACATGGATCAAACTGTCGCAGCATGTGAATAAACATAAGTTTATGTCTGTGGTAAGAGCATAGGTACATGTCTTTGTGAAACTTTAATATTTCTTCAAATCCAGTTTTCACATATTTGCGATTTATAGTTTGATCAGACATGACATTTACGCGATTATAAACAATACTGTTGTTCCCGTTGTTTGATCGTGTTTATTATGTGTAAAATCTTGTTTAAAAAAAAAAAAAAAAAAAAAAAAAAAAAAAAAAAAGGACTGGTGAGCGATATTTTGTCAAATATAATCACTATAAATGAAATCAAGTAATTCTGAGACAGAAACAACCTTTCAGTAACAACTGCAATATTTTTTTTGGCAAGTAAGAAATTGCATTTTATGCATTGTATTGGCCTTTTAAAGGCATTTACACAGGTGAAAAGGGACTGGGTGAGCTATAATCTGTCAGATATGTCACCATGAATGAAATCAAGTCATTTTGAGGCAGAAACAACCTTTTAGTGACAAGTTAGGAGCTGCAATCACTTTTTGGCAGTTTTTTAGGTGTTGTATTAGCTCTTCAAAGGTATTTCAACAGGCAAAAGGAGGTAAAAAGTACTGGATGGCTTATAATCTCGGGCACAGAGCAGGTAATATAATGAAGGCTCACAAGGATAATAACAGATAATACCTTTATCTTTACATTACCCATCCATAAAGTATGATAGACTACTTCCCAAATGTAAACAAGATTTTAGACATATTAAACACATACAAACAACAGGAACAACAATATTGTCTATAACCGGGTCAATGTCATAACTGATTAAGCTATAAATCACAAACGTGAAAATTGGGTTTCAAGAAACATTGTCGTTTTTAACAAAGGCATGCCTATGCTCTTACAACTAACATAAAGTCATGTGTATTTACATGCTACGACTGTTTGATCCAGCAAATGGGTGAGGGGTCACTTTTTTTTCTTACAAAGAAAAAAATGAAGGCTAATTTTGGTATTTTCTTTCCTGGAGCCTATTTTCCAATGTCCTTGTGTCTAAATGACTTATAGGATCAACAGTTTTTGAAATTAGTCCAGCATAATGCGAGAGTGCTGCAGCCAACACCCACGAACAGGCTGCCGTGTAAATCTGCGGGCAATGAAGCACCATCTCTTTACATCTATTAAAAGTGTTTGTTTTTGCCACTGACAGGTTCAGATTGTTATAAAAAGTATATGGCAACATTATGGATAATGGAGAGGATTCCTACAGGGATAAAGCTTTTTGTTACAGAGTAATTTCATATTTCTTTTATCAGAAACTGAAGGAAACGGTCAAGACTCTGATGCCCAAAGGGGATCTCATAACCTGTGAAGTTCCTGCTGATTATGCTGTCCCTGCTGTTATGGACTTACAGTCATTACATAAGCTGTCCAAAGTAATCATGCACATTATATTTCTACTGTTGTTATGGCTGCATACACACAGCACAGAAATGCTTTTAACACACATGTAGCGACGTTACATCATTGCTGATAACACTGCCTCTTCAGGCATGGCTACTGTACATACGTAAGAAATGCACTCTGAAATGCAGGTACACACCATCAGATCTACATACACACATATACAGTATATCAAACATACACACTCCATAAGAACTGGCCTCTCCTCCACCTCTCTATGTAGTCAGACAAACACTTAGGATCAAAAGTTTTTAAAAATGGAACAACTATTTCTGTACATTCCAATCTTAAAATTTTGCCAATTTTAACTGTACAGTTGGAGAAGTAAAACCAAAAAGAAGAAATGATCAAGAAATTACAGCTGCTGTGAAGTGGCAAGTCTAAGCTGGACATTTTGAGGAGGAAGACCAAGGGAAAGAAGGAACAGAAGGAAGATGAAAAAAGAAAGAGGACGAAGACAAAAATAACACCAGGGTCCGTCAGCAGAACTGCTGAAACATATCTATTTAAAATTTCTTACTGTAATTTAAAAATATCATGTTTATCTTTTGTCAGATCGACACAACACAATTCCTTAGTGTGTGACAAGTGTTCTGTGTCACGAATATGGATTTATCCATGCACATCAACTGAACATTACTCAATACTCATTATTCAGAGTATCAATACACCAGCACCAACTGCAATTTCTTACTCTGTTATTGCTAATGTTTAACCCTTAGGGTAAATTCCAGTATCTTCATAACAGTAGCAGGCATAAGCATGTTTATTCTGCATAACACAGGTCTCAAAGTCATAACTCTAGACACCAAGGGCAAGATCTTGTTGAGCTACATGCCAAGTAAGAAGACTGGCTTCACACTATGATTTCAGCAATCATCAGGGCCTCACGTAAAGGAAGATTTTTAACTAGTGTCAAAATTCTGGGGATTTTTGTACTTTATCTAGACAACATAGAGATGTCTGTAATTTATTTTTATTCCAAAGACATGTATCTCCATAAGTGAAAATTATTATATCCAGGAACTGTTATTTAATATTGTCAAAAATTTAGTGTTTGACATACAATTCTGAAATTTAGTACACGATTTCTAACATGACATCAAAATTTTCTCCCTTTATTTACTAAGCAGATTCATTTGCCAGTATACAGTACTGTTTGCGCTAAAACATTTAGATGCACTGCAGGTTCACTTTTTGATATTTCAAAAAAATCTGTCTGAATCATTTTTGGAGGGATGTGTAAACATTGGTGTCAATGGGGCCCAGAATGTGAGAGGAGCTAGGTTGAATTATTTTGACAAAAAAACAGAGTGATAGACTTCATAATTCCTACCAGGTCGAAGCATCTAAACATTTCTGTTCACCTGGGGCTACATTTTGGTGAAAGCTCCCACGTCCTAGCACATGTGGCTGATTTGTTAAAAATGTTCAACACTTTAAAATTAAGGCGGTTGCTGTAGCGACACCATCAGGACTGTAAGCCCACAATTTTAAGTGAGGAACTTTAGTTTAGGACTGCACATACAGTTTGTGCAAAGTTTCATTTATTTGCATGCTTGGGAAGGTGATAAAGGAAGGACCGGCAACCTTTCTGTCTTTGTGATGCATTCTTAGATACTCAGTACAAGCAGAGGGGAAGCCAGTAGTGATGTGAGAATTGGACTAGTCAAGGCCTTAACTGACCTGAATGCGTCTAAGGAGGGCGTCATCTTACTCCTCCCACTCTACAGCTATATCCTGACATACAATATTATTTAACCTGCAGAATGTAGTTTCTTTATCTTAGCCAGAATTCAACATTTCTGTCTCTTGCTGAACTGTCATACTGAAGGGAGCATTTCCTTTTACCATGTTAAAATTGTAAATAAATTTCATGCTGTTCATTATAGTCGTTTTAAAGTGTAGCGGTTTGGGCTTAAGTCGGTTACACTGCGTCTTGCCATTGGCTGATGGCCATGGTTATCAAGAGCCATTGATAAGTCAGTAAAACGCCTCTTATAGTACAAATTCTGAGATTTCTGTCAGGGTTTGCCTATGTCTTTGGTTTATCTGCCTTCTCCCATCCTCACCACCGTCCCTCTGATCTGCAGGAGTGTCTAACTGGGGAGAGAAGACTCTGGCCTGTGGGCTGTACCTGCTGCTCACCTGCCCCTCACACTATAGATACAGAAACAGAGGACTGGCTTTGGAAAGCCCAGGAAGAGCTGTAAGACTGGACTGCTTGCCTGCCATCTGTGGACAAGGTAACACACATGTTCTCATCCCAAGTCATCCCTTATTACCACTTTGCTGTGGACTTCCACATCTGCAGGTATCCTTCTGTGCCTGCTCTTTACATTGTGGAATGCTGCTACCATGATGCACATGGTATGATTACACTGCACAACAAAAGCACGTGGCAACCAACGCCTGTACTTCAACAAACGCACATGTTGGCACAGATGGTTTGGCAACAAGGGCATGGTTGGTTAGGTGTAGAAAAAAAACATCACATTCAGATTTAAAGCATGGAAATCCATATATTATTAGACCCACCCACCTCCTCTCCAGCTCGCCCTGAAGTCGTCTTCATGCTCCTGATATTATGTCACTACCAGATGCATTTTAACCTGATGCCATCTTGGCGCATTTCAAACGGACTTGACAGGTGGTTTTTAGCATTACAATCTTATGTCAAAAGCACTGTCAAAGCAGCAGTATTTTACAAGTTTGGAAGGAGGATGGGCTGAGTATTTACTGAGTTTTATATTGTAGAACAAAATGTGAAAGTCTCTTAAGCTTGTGTTAACCAGATGTAATTTTAAGCATCTAACCAAAAACCTATTCAAACTGTGCCCTGAACCCTCTGTACACTACCTGCTCAGCACCAAATAGTAGACAGACAAAGTTAGACTAGTGGGTATAAATGGAGTATTAGTGGATGAAAAGCCAGATTTCCTCGAGAGTTGGAGGAGTTCAAAACACATTTGGAAGGAGTGGCAATACTGGACATTTTCCAGGTGACAAGACACAAGTCCAAATGAATGCTAGTGCGATGCTTTGTTTCTGCTGGATGTGTAAACAATTGATTGCCAACAAATTCACCACAACAATGTCATAATGTGATATGTTTTCAACTTGCTCCAGCTTGATACTTATTGTGAAGCCCTAACAGAGAAAACACACATACATACACACAGACACATACACAGGAGATCGATGTGCCAAAGGGTGACTTTCTATTTCCTCTCTACTCAGATTGCCAAAAGGAAGTGAGAGAGAGAAAAGAGAATGAAAGGAGAGCTGTGTGTGTGTCCGTGCGTGTTTTAAAATGCTGCCTTGGTTACCTTTCAGCCCTCTTCCTTGACTACCAGTGACAAAGCAGATTAAAGTGGCTCTCTCTGTGTCTGACTCTTTGCTACCACTGTAATACATAAATCAGAGCTTTGCTGCTTAAAAGAACAGAAAAGCTTTAATTTGCACTTTGTAATGGAATAAATGATTGATTGTACTGTTATTGACAATAGCTAGAAGGTGAGGTGTGAACGACGATGTTGGGTCTTGAGCATAGATTTGCAGAACACTAGACGTCTTGCCATTTAATTGGGCTATTTTGGGTTATATAATGGGTTATTTTGTCTTTAACAAGTGTCTCTTTGAACACAGGTGTTTACAGTGTGCCGTTATTAGCATGCAGACCGCTAACTTCCTGCACATTTCTGGTTTTCAAAGAGTTCCTCCTGAGTTGAGTTAGAACAAATCTTAACAATATTATTAATAATAAAAAACTACATTTTATTTGATGGCGCCTTTCAAAACACTCAGGGTCACTTTAAAAGGCAAAGGAGTTAAAAAAAAAACAGTATAACAACAGATCAGTTGCATTAAGAAGACAAATTTATAGTGAAGAAAATCATTATGCTCAAAGGTATTTAGATATATTTTAGATGTGGAGGTCCTTTGGGATGCATGCTGAGATAAATGAACTCAGCACATTCCACAGCCTGTTTAACAAGCTGGATCCTAATCTAGACTTCACATATTATGTGACCTTGATCTGTAGATGTATAAATCTGACAGTGGACTATGTGTACAAAGGCAAAAGAAAGGAACACTGAATGACTGTGGAGGCTCACTAGTGTTTAGATTGAGTCTTACTGCATGTTATCACTTTATAGTGTCTTTGTTTTGGTTTTTAACAATCGTTGGAAGGTACCCAAATGCATTACTAGCAGAAAACACATATTTGCAATTACAAGTTTTCTTATTTTGGTAATTAGAGAAGGTAATGTTATGGGGGCTACAGCTACTTGTCCGCAATGGCTGATTAATATTTAATGAATTAATGTATTTACTGCTGAGCAAAAACCTCATCAGTTGGCTGTTTCTAATGTTTTTCTTAAACTTAAGGCAAATGTGTTCCTTTCATGGGTTTAAATAACTCTGCAATCTAATGAGAAATTATTTTGAACCAAAGACACTGAATACAGCTTGTTTGGCAATGTCAGTTCTTAAAAGCAACATTTCCCCCCCCCCCCCCCCCCCCAACCAAAAAGAAGCAAATGCAACTGTGTGTCACACATTATGATGAATAGTGATATAAATTAAATAAACATTCCTAGTTGAAGTCATAGCAATGATGGTCAATTTTCATTTAATGATGCTTGTGATGCTGCTAACAAAGTGATTTGCTTTTCAAACAAAACACCACACAGACAAGTGACTGTGTTTGTGTAGTCAGACATTCAGTTAGTGTTGAACATTGTAAAAAAATTTTAGGAATTGAAGCTTTGCTGTATTACTAACAGGGAAATTCCTTTGTCTGTATTCTACTGTAATTTAAATAATAATTTAAATATGATCTCATTTATCAGAAGTCTTTTTTATATTTCTTTTTCTGAGTTGAGCAGTTCATGTTAAAACCGTATCTAAATAGTTGGTAACTGTTGTCTGCATGTATGCACAACAATAATCAACCTAATATTAAACCTTGACAAACTCCCTTCGCAGAATATTGTCATTATGCCTCTTATACAACACTACATATATGGTAAATGGACTGCATTCATGTAGCCCTTTTCTAGTCTTAGTACCCACTCAAAGTGCTTTACATTACAGGCACCATTTACCCCGTTCACTCACTTACACATACACGATTTGATGATGATGATGTTGGAGTTGGAAGTGGCTACAAAGTTGTGTGTATACAGGAAGTACTGCAAGGGACTCAAAATGCAGCAAAAACTGTAGTGTGTCCAGTTTGCTGGTTAGTGAGGAGCAGGTATAATCCTTTACCAGTCATTCAAAGCATTTCAGAAACACAGAGGTGGGTGCCACAGGGCAGTAGTCATTCGGGCAGGTCGGTTTTGCTTTCTTGGGCACAGGAATGAAGGTGAATTTCTTCAAGCAAGTGGGTATGACAAACTGAGCAAATTAACAGTTGGATATAATTGTAAAAGTCAGAGCTAGTTGGTCAGCACATAGCATCAGCACTTGCTTGTTATGGTCATACTTCGTAGACCTTGCCACGTGCCTCAGGGTTTGTCTTTCTGGAGATGTAGTTTAACTTTCTTCCCACAGTTTCTTTTTGCCTCATTTACTGCTCTTCTAACTGCTTTAAAAGTTATGTTTTTAGACTGCAACCATAACTTGTAGGCTGCAGTGTGTGTGTTTAGGGCATCCCAAATAGTCCTGGTAATCCATGATTTCCGGTTATGGAATTTTGGGTGCAGTTGCCTCTGTTATTTTAGAAATTAAATCCACCACAGACTCAGTGAGTCCATTGAGGTCAACAGTGTCTCCTGGAACTTGCTCCAGACCTGTGCACTTAACATGTAGTGCAAACTTCAGGGTGGCCTCTGATTGGCCTGACCATTTCATGACCTCTTGCTTAACAGAGGGAATGCATTATGCTGTAGTTGGTGTACATACTGACCTCAGCAAGATGTATTCATGGTCACTCTTCCTGAATGCTGGTAACGATTCCGCTTTGTAGCCATTTTTGATTGTTTTTTAGCAGCGGTCCAGAGAGTTTATACCCCTATAGCTGCTGTCAGTATGTTGATAGAAGTCAAGCATGATCTTGTTAAGGTTAGCCTGATTAAAGTTTCCAGCAATAGTGAGTGCAGCATCAGGCTTGCTGGTCCACCAGCAGTTCAAGTCTTTGCAAAGATCAAGGCAGCTTTTGTTCTCACTTGTGGTGGGATGTAGACCACTTTCAAATGATAGAGGCAGTTTGAAAAGCCGCTTTCTCAAAAGCATGAAAATTGATTAGTGACGGTATTTCAAGAGAGAGTTGCTGCTACAAAAGGAGGAGTTAAAGGGTAAAAATGGAGCGTGAGATGGACAGGCAGTTTAGTGCGGCATACTGTAGGTCTAAGTCGCAGTTTACCTCTAAATAATTCCTGTTTCCTTCAAGATGTCAGGATGGACGACATGGCAACTCCTTCATCAGAATATATACTACTATACTATACTTGTATAGCGCTTTTCTAGTCTTATTTACCACTCAAAGCGCTTTAACACTACATGTCACATTCACCCATTCACACACACATTCACATACTAGTGGCCGAGGCTACCTGCTACTCAGTAATCAATCACACACACTCACACTGCAATTTGGGGTTCAGTATCTTGCCCAAGGATACTTTACTAGGATACAAGAATTCTAGGATTGAACTCCTGACCTTCTGATTAGAGGACGACCCACTCTACCTCTGAGCCAAGCTGCTGGGCAATCGATGTCAAGCCATATTGTTAATTATTTGGTTGTTGCAATGTTTGTCGTACAATTTTGGGTGTTGAGAAACCAAATTATTGAGACGTTCCCTTATTTTGGCAGCAAGCTAGTCCAGATAATACCTTACCTAGACGTTGGACATCAGATGGAACAAATATATATGTATATATATATATATTCCTGCATGTGAAAACTGCTGAAATTAGGTTATATTTTTCCACACCAGTGTTCTGCAGTGGTGTGTGAACATTCCTAAGAACCCACAAAATCAGCTTTTATAAATTTCCATTACATTTTTTTTTTTAAACGAAAATCGGTGCTTCATGTGAAATAGTTTTTGCTCTTCTATATATTTTACAAATGTAATAAATGACAAAGGGAGAAGTGGCATCTTTCCTCTTTATTTGCAGTTGAATGTTTCATAAATGCTAGTAACATTCTACACTTTTTTCTATAGCTACTTGAAAGTTTTACGTTAGCCCTCATGACGTTAGCCCTAATATAAATGACATTTCATGTCTTTTATCGTAACCTAGTTTTGTGTCTGTTTGTTCCTGACACACCATAATTATGAAATACATTACAGGAAATACAGGTCAGGTTTGTTGAATGGATTTGGAGTTTACTGAGTGGAAAAAGAAGTAAATCTAGTAAATATTTCATGATGTGAAGCCAAAGAATGGAGGATAGCCACACGTCTTCTCTCTGCTTCTGTTTTGTCTTCCTGTTCTTCTCATCTCCTTTTCCAACTGTGACCTTTGACCCCAGCATGACCCAAGTTTAATGTGACTTCCTGCTGGACGACAGCAGTAGCCAGAAGCAGCTGATGCTGCCAAGATTTATACACGCACACTCGCATGCATATGCACATTCTGCCGTCTTCATTACACACACAAACGAGTGCGCACAGATCTCACAATACAGACATTTGACAATTTTTAAGCGCTCTGATACACACAAGTCCTTCCTCTGTCTGGACTATTTGCACACTTTTAGTTGACACACACACACTTTCAACATCATAAGTGCCTCCAGAGGAAGGATTCTGTTACAAAAACAAATACAGTGACACACAAAAAATACTTTCACACATACTGAATTTCATTTTCAGCTCCCAATTCACCTGACAGTTGTGTTTATTAATCTTCTAAAGCTAATAAACACTAATAAGTCACATCCAGCCAATGATAACATCACATCACTTCACCAATTAGGCCTGTTGAAGTACACAGACAGAATACGGTTCTTGTTCAAAAATTTTTTTAAAAAACCCTTGAAAACGAAGTGCTGCAACTCAAAACTGCACTCAAGCATTGCACTGTCCTTATGTGTGTGATTTTGCTAAATTACATTATTCACAAGATTAACAGACAAAGTTTTAAACCCTTTATTTAAACCATGTCCACCTTCTTTGGTTTGTAGGTATTGTTGCATTTAACTTGATGAGAAAGTGTTTCTGCAGCATAGTCTAATACATCTGCATACAATGATGGGCTCAAGAACTATAACAGGTGTGTTATTGCTGGTTTTTGGTTCCTAAACCTACATCCATTGATTGTTACATTGTGATATTATTCATATATTAGGCTGTAAGTGTCTCAGAGACAGTTTTTTTTATACGTTATTGGCTATGTTTCAGTCATAAATTCATAAATTTAAGTTCATAAGGTCATCACAAGTGATTAAAAATGTGATAAATACGGTGTGAAAATAGGTAAAAAAGTATGATTAAAAAAATTCTTCTAAAAGAGACTTTGAAATGTATTGCCTTTAATGTAAGGTCATTACTTACTGCAAAGTAACACCACTCCAGTGTAGTTGATGGCATTGTGGGAAATGTGATGTCATGTGATGGGTAATAGGTCAGTAGCATTGTGGGTAAGAGCAACATGGCTGCTGATTATTAGCATGCGACTCCAGAGTAGGAATAGTCTACATGTGGTCGAAGGGGCACTCACGGTAATTATTCCTTTATTTATGTATTATGTTGCCTTACATGGACATTGGACATTGGTGGACCACATTTAGGTGGCTGTGTTTTATTTCGGCACATTTCTGTTGTGCTAATTGGACTGCTTAATAGACACTAGATTGAGAGTGAGTGGAAAATCTATGTATGTCCTTTATTTTTGTTGTAGTTTTCAAAGTGTTTGATGGTGTTAGATGGACAACATGACAGCTCCCCCAAAGTGAGGTTACTGAATCTCGATCGCACCCTGGTGTCTGACTGCAGTACAGGTCCTAAGACCCACACCTCCATGTTAGTGAATAATCATAGACTGAACTAAAAACTCTACACACCAAATACATTTTTCCCAAAGATGGTTTCTGTCTCTGAAGGTAGTTCTTATCACCCTGATGTTGGTTTGAGGGATTTTTCATGATAAGTTCTGTTTTATTTAGTTATTAAGTTATAAAAAAAGAGGGCTTTTCTGCCATGATTGACAGCCATGACAGCCGATCTGTGCACTCGCATCAATGCAGCTGCCCGTGATTGGTTGGACGGGTGTTGGGCAGGAACTCTCCCACCGCAGATTTCGTGACTACCCAGATGCAGGGCTCATATCCGGGATATTTTTACCTCACTTCAGCATAGCGGGGATAAGTGGGGACGCATCGTCCATCTTTATTTACAGTCTATGTAGCTAACACATCGTAACAGCTGTGGGTCAGGAAGTAGAGCAAGTCGTCCACTGATCGGGAGGTTGATCCTCGGGTGGTCCATATGTCGAAGTATTCTTGGGCAAGATTCTGAACCCCAAATTGCCCCTGATGGCTGTTACATCAGTATGTGAAAGCACAAGAATGGTAACTGAGTAGCAAGTGGCACCTTTTACGGTAGCCTCAGCCATTAGTGTGTGAATGTGTGTGTGAATGGCTGAATGTGACTTGTAATGTGAAAGCGGTTTAAGTTGTCAGAAGACAGGCTTATTACAAGTGCACGTCCATTTTACCATTTACCAAACAGTTGTCTATTAACACATCCAGCAGAAACAGCGCATCATTGCCATTTGTTTGCTGTTATGTTTGTGTTCACCCAATGAATGTCAGTTCAATATTCACTTTCTTTTTAGCTCTGGTTTAGTCTCTACCAAGTGGCAGCTTTCAGGGCTGAAAAATAAAGCCAACATAAAAGTAACAAAAACTGCAGCTCTGTGAAAGGGCACTTGAGTAAATCCCCATAGACCACGAAGTTAAAATACTTAACAGTAGAAATAAACATAGGTAATATATTCTCGTCACAAATCTAGGTAGCCCCGGTTCATCCTCTTCAGGTGTCTTTCAGAATAAATAGGGGAACAATAATTCCTAACTGTAAGGCAACAAACTGCTGTTAATGCATTGTTTAAATGTTCTAAACATAGAAATAAAAAGTTCAAATCACATCTTCCACATTATGTCTTAAAAGTTCAGAAACACCGAAATCAGAAAAACATCTCAATCAGGAATGCTAATTTGTGATTTTTCTGAAGAGCACTTGAGTTCACCATTGGCCATTGCACGTATCAGTGTTGGCTGTTTCTGACCAAAGTGCATGTAGAAAATGAAAATTCAGACCCAGATCCTATCTCTGAGGTGGCTGATGAGAACAATGATGACTCAGACTCATTACAAAAACACAGTTCTTAGTCACATATGAGCAAAAAAATCTGATCTGGGCTGTTTTTGCCTGCGGTCTGAACGTAACCTTTCTGCCTGCTGTTTGGTGCAGGGCAGGTGACGTACAGGAGTTTTATTTTTGCTTTTTCACCGGAAACACCTACATCAGAAATTGGACAGAAAAAAACATGCATGTGCTTGATTTGTAGCTTAATCTCAAATACTGCGTTTCAGTCAGCACTCGTCAGAAGTTCAAAACTGATTTCCGTCTGTTGACACTGCAAGCGTCACAGAGGGAAGGCTGAGGTCACACTGAAACCACACAGAGAAAACAGTTACGCACACACTCGTACACACACGCACTGCACACATCATTAAAAAATGGGAAGCTGTCCTTTTTATTATACACTTGGTATGAAAATATTCACATTCATCACAGTGAAGATATATCATTTGAACATTTATCACTATGACAAGATGCTTTCACCATAAAGTTATAGTTCTATAACAAGTGAAAGTTTGACCATAATATTATGTGTCTGTAACAACTAAATATTCCACAGATTAGTCATAGTTAATTCATATTTTTGAAATTTTGACCGTATGTTGATTTTGTCTAGGTTCTTTCTGACACTGATATGCTTCCATACAAAAGTTTTGACCATATTTCGCAGATCTATAACAACACAAGTTGCGAATGATTATGTTGAATAATAGATGGGCTTTAAACAGTATAAAGTTAGGACAATAACCATATAGTGCCATTCCCGCGCATGCAAATAGCAATATGTAAACATTAGAGGTCATTTCCCTTTATATTTAGTCTTTGATAGCACAGATGCATGCTCAGGTTAAAACCACAGACTGCCTGTTTTTAAAAGCCTGTCACATGCTGTACATCTATCTGACACCAACATGGAAAGGTAAAGTCACCCAGAGCAATTAGCTTTCAAAATAGTATCATCTTTTAAAATGACAAGCACTATCCAAAAATACTGAACAATAAATAATAGCACTTTTTAAACACAAAAACAAATGTATTAAAACCTTGAAGTTAGGGTTGAGGTTGAGAAATAAGCAAAAAGGGAAGGGCAGGCCAAATGATGACTGATGAAACTTCTGTTTAAAGTAAGACTGAGTAACTTTGACAAAAGAAATAAACCAAACATCCTGTTATTATTAAATACACTTAGGAGTTTTCCTGCTACAACCTGACTTGGTCTGGTACAACAGCTAGCTTATAGGGGCTAATCTTAGCTATCTGTATGCCTGTAAATTTTAGGGAGCTATTGCTGTGTAACCCCAGACTGTATATAGTACACGCAAATTTTTTTTTTTCCAAAGATTGTTTCTGTCACTGAAGGTAGTTCCCATCCCCCTGATGTTTGTTCAAGTTATCCTTTTTATGATAAGTTTGGTTTTAATGAGTTATTCAGTTCTTCAAAAAGGGGATTTTCTGCCATGATTGACAGCTGTGTCATCCAATCCATGCGCTTGCATTCAATCAGGCTGCTCATGATTGGTCAACAGGTGTTTTTGCGTGAACTCCCCCACCGCAGATATCGCCACTGGTTAAGCTCCGACTGTCGTCACCAGTGCATGGTGATAGCAGCGGTCATATTCAGAATATTTTAGCTTCACTTAAGCATACCAGGGATAAGTGGGGATGCGTGGTCCATCTTTATTTATGGTCTTTGCGTGCAACAGACATCACTGAGTCAGTTAGCTGACTTAAGGTCTCGTGTGCTGCTGTCATGTTATGACATTAGCATTACTTATCCCCAGTAGCCCTTATTTGGTGATTATTGTTTTGCAAAACAGTCTTGCTTTACAGCTAAAGATTTGTATGATCAATTCTGTGACGCTAAAGTCTCAAGTTCATGGCCGGTACATCATAGATACAGTCCGTATTTATGGGAAAGTCCACAAAATGTCACATCCTTTTACATTAAGAAGGAAAAGAAAGCATTTGCTACCATGCTAAAGAGTTGCTTTGTGGCAGAAAGCCACAAAGCAACTCTTTTTCTCATGGACATCATTTCCCCATGTTTTTCAGTTTACAGGCCAATGGGAACAACTTTATCTTTTTTGAATTGGTCCAGTATTGTGCAAGAGCAGCCACCAGGCTGCAATGTAAACACTCAGGAAATGCTTGTCCTGTCAGTTTATGTCCACTAAACTAAAAGTGCTTGTTTTTGACACTGACAGGATCATTTTTTATTTAACCAGACACAGCCCCCAAACCACTGTCTTCAAACCCACATTACTCCATTTAACCCTTACAACCTGAGCTAATTGGCTTGAAATAACCCGGAAATAAGCAATAAATAGGTTAAAAAAAGGAACAAGAAAATAACCTGAAAAATTCAAAACAAACATACAAACAAAAAATGTGGGGAAGTTAAAAAACAAAAACAAAAAGCAAGGAAATTACCTGAAAAAGGTGCTTAAAATTATAATAATCCTGGAAAATAATTTTAAATATTTAATCGTGAAAATTCTAAATGTAGTTCTCTCGACATTTTACCTTAGATTATAAAATTTCCCCATTTTTGAAAGACAGTTTTTTTCTGTGTTCACAGGTTTAAAAACTTATGAAAGGCATGTGAGCTCAAGAAAAGTGATGATGATCCAGGTTTCAAAGGGTTAAATAAACAGTCATTTAATAATGGTAAAAATCGCTTGGTTTAAAGTCGACAGAAACAAAATAGAAGTAATACATACATCCTCCACCGTTTTAACAACCAACTCAACTTCTCATTTCGACCAATTAGATGTGAAAATGTGCAGGATCTATACATGCTAAAAGTACTATTTAAATAGAGTCTGGTGGGTTTGGCAGTGTTGATTTTTTAGGCCGTTTCTGAGTACACAAAAAGGATCTAATGCTTTATCTAAATGGTATTAGATTGTTTCACAACTAGTAAAAAAAAGTTGTGAGCATTCGAGGACCTGTAGTTCGTTTAAGTTGCAAATCCCTGCGTGATAACATTATAGCACATCATCCTTAATGGTAACCTTAATATTACAAGGACCTATCTGACATTTTTGTTGCACAAGTTGTGCTTTACCAGCATTTACAGACTGGGGGAGTGGACTGTTGTCCTCCTCACTGACTCCACCCTCATCACACCCCCTAACTATGACTAAACACTGACTCTATCTGTGCTGTACAGAATACTGTAGAGGGCTGGTGATAGATTTTTGTCATATTTATGAAAAACTAATATAATTAACCCAGTGCCCTATTTGACATCTCATAAGACAAATCAGCAAATGTCTGTATATGTAAATCCATCAAAGTCAGGAACTGTATAGCTGCACCATGAATACTTCGCCTTCTCATTCACCGTATTGTACAAATCAAAGCATGAAGCCGGCATGCACAGGATATGCTCTTAATGCGGCTGTGTTGTGCTATCAGCTCATGCAGGAGTCCAGTGTCCTTTTCCCATCTGACTGTGATTTCACACCATCTGACCATCCGTAGATATTGTTTTGACCAAATACAAATGTTAGATGATGTATAGTCCAGCTGTCTTGTGGCAAGCAGCAGACACAAAATACCAAGCCCATTCTCATTCCAAAATTGTCCAGTGCCACTGCTTTTGCAGTGCTTTCAGTGTGAGATCCTGATGCCAAAAGCCACCTTTCAAGTCCGCATGATACACGGCTGGACAGAAATGGACAACAAACTCTGGGCTTTCATGTGGGAACATAATGTTTGCTTCCCGTCCGAATGTTTTGTTTTTTTCTTCACCTTACCATGTGCCTCTTTCCCCTAATCCTAATCGTCCATGCCAGCGTGTGCCTTTGTTGACATCCTGGCATTGGTCGCTATACGCTGTTGTTGCATAAGAATAACCACGTCCAACTGGATGTAATGATTCACTCAACTCACGATTCGATACGATTCACGATACTGTGTTAACCATACGATTTTCTCACGATTTTTTTTAATACAAAATGAGAGAACAGAAAAATTATGACTGAAAAATATTCTATTTATTATTGCATTTCCTCTTTTCTATATCAAATTAAAGAATCCCTTTCTATGTCAGAGGTAGAGTATAAATGCAAAAAACAAACTTTGCAATTAAAGCATTTCTGGACATTCACAATGTCCCCTGCTGGTAAAAAATACCCTTTCACTAGGACAGACGTGGCTGCTGGGGAAAGGTTTGATTTTGCTAGAGGGGAAAGCAGAGAGGGTGACTTTGAAGAACTAAGTTGGCCATTTCCCACTTGTGAGTGATCAGTTGGGCTCTCTCTTTGGCTCTTGTACTCATTTGAGCGAGCGGGGTTCCAAATGCGCTTGTCAGTGTGGTTAGGCTGTGTAGTCGTCGTTAAGGAGTAAGGTGAGTAGGCGGGGCTGACCAGAGCTCGTTAGTGTGATGCCGGCTCACATGCTGTTTGTGTAGTTCAACACCCTCTTGCAGTATTTGCAGACTGTTTTTGTCTTTTCTGTTATCTCCCCACCTTTATTACTTTCTGACTTAAGGAAGCTCAAATGCCGCCACACTTCCAGTTTGAAACTGGAGGGTACGTCAGTATCTCCTGTAATGGAGCCTTTGCTTCATGTTATTTACGTTGGCGAGGTGTCTCTCGTCTCAGATATGACGTAGCACGTTGAACACGTAGTGACATGACACGCCGTCAACAAGCAAAGTCAAAAACAGATTACACTCTGCCAAAAAGTGTATTGCAGTTCATTTTTCATTTCACCAATTTGAATCTCACATATTTTGTATCGATATATATCCCTGTGTCTCACCATATGTTTTTGTTGACATCACGGTAGCGACATCCAGCAACGTAAAGAGCTCACACAGAAGGATACCTACAGCGTTATATGTAGACGGTAGTCCCTGCAAAGTGGCAATATGTCACAACTTGGGATGAGAATGTGTTGCTACAAACCAGAGACATTAAAAAAAAAACAACATTCACAGAGGCAAAGTAGAGGTCATATTCATGTTGAGCTCACACATAGTGGCAGTTGTATCAGGGCTCAGTGAAATAATTTGCAAGAGAGAAAAATATGTTTTCAGTCCAATTCTATCAGATGATGATGTAAACACAGCTGGATGTGGGCAGCAGGGTCTCATTAGGACATTAGATAGAGCCTTTTTACAGGCAGTCTTGTTCTGTTGATCCCTTCGCTCTGAGGCCTGTACCAGCAGGGTTACTGATTGCTCCTCATGTCGTTTCAGCTGGTGTTCTTCTCAGTCTCTCGACTCTGGTCTTCCGTGGCTATCACACAGCTGAGCTTCATATCACTGTCCACACTTTTTTCAGTGTGTCTATTATTTTGTACAATTAAGGGTGTGATAGTTTTTTCATTAGTCTGTGAGATTAATACTGAGTTTTTGCCGGAAGTGTCTGTTTTTGAGTTGAGTGTGCTGGTGTGCGTGAGCAGCATCACAGTGGGATGGCCGTTGTTCTCGTCTGTGGCGACCTCATGGGAATCGGTAGCTGGGTTGGAAGGGCTGGCGTTGCCGCGACGAAGGCAGCAACACAGTATCCTCCCAAGAGGCCGGAACAAGGCTCTGTACAGGCCGCGTCGTGCACTTTCGCTCACAAAGCAGTAGAGAGCAGGGTCAGCTACACAATTCAGGGTGGTCAGCAACAATGACAGGTGGTAGTAGTTAAATATTCCTGAAAAATGAGAATACAGGCTGTTTGGTTAAAACAAAAAACTTTTCATCCTTCGTCACTGGATTGCTTTGCAAAGAAGAAACTGTACCTGTGATGAAGTCACAGTCCCGTTCCAGCAGAGTGCGTACTAACAGGAACACATGGTAGGGAGAGAAGCAGACAAGGAAGATGAGGATGGTACTGCTGACTAACTGCCTAATTCTTGTCTTCTGATCAGGTTGCGTCCCAGCGCTCCGACCCACGGCACGAAGAACACACAGGTAGCTGATCTGGACAGAAATAATCCAAGTCATTGGATGTATCAGGATTACTGTCGTGATAACTAACTCTACTTCACATTTCCAATGAAGAATCTTCATCCTCTCTGAAAAACCCTACCTAGCATCTTTTTTTAAACAACAGTGACCTTAACTTTTAACCTTTGACCACCAAATTCTAATCAGGACATTTTTGAGTCCAGGTGGACATTGGTGCCACATGTGAGGAAACTCCCTCAAGGCCTATTGCGTTCATTAGAATGAGACCTACGCGAGGTTGCAGTGACTTTGACCATCAAAATCTAATCAGTTCATCGTTGAGTCCAACTTGTGTCAATTCCTATAATATTTAATAGTATATAAACAGAAAGTTTATAGTTATAGTTTATGTAGTACCAACTGCCGTAAACTGATGTGGTAAGTAGCAATTTATTAGTGTTGGTAATTTTAATTAAAGTTTCATTCCATACAGTAGTTAATACTTTATTTGCATGAACAATAACAAGTTCACATTAATTAACATTAATTAATGGAGTATTAATCATTAAATAACAGTTAACTAATTTGTCAAGTAATCATAAACTAATGGTGTTTATGTTAAAGAAGGTGTTAATTTCTATGTTATTTAGTAGTATCTAAACAGTCTATTAACAGAAACAACCATACCAAGGACACATTAATAAATATTAGAGCTGCAAGCAGCGATGAACGGGCCCTCGCACCTTCATGCATGTTGGGGTTCTGGCAGGAAAATGACTGATGCAGTTCATTTCTATGTCAGATAATGCACCGAGAAATTTTGGACCCTGGAGTGAGCTATCTCAGATGGTGTTGTACTATATATAGTTATACTATAGTATATCACCCAAAAATCATCAAAATGGCATACTATAGTAAATCGTCCAAAATTCATCAAAAACGCCATAGTATAGCATGTCATCCAAAAATTGTCAAAAACAACAAGTATAGTATAGTATGTCATCCATGATAATCAAAGACGTCATAGTGTAGTATGTCTTCAAAAATCGTCTAAAACGGATGTATGGATTGACATCTTAATTAACACGAACACCATTAGTTAATGATTACTTGACACATAAGTTAACTCCTTGTAAAAGGTTATTACTCCATTAATTGATGTTAATTAATGTGTAATTTTTGTTGTTGTTTCTGTTAATAGACTGTTTATATACTATTTAATAATGTATGAATTAACCCCTTAATTAAAATGAACACCATTAGTTACTGAGTACTTGACACAGTAGTTAACTATTAGATAATATTATCACAATATTTAATAATGCTAACTAATGTACCCTTATTGTAAAGTGTATAGAAAGTCTGTCATTAATTGCTATTAAAAAATCATTTGACTGGCCTAATTATAAAGTGCATTTTTAAAAGAAAAGATTTGAAAACAGTTAACATACCGACAGAATAGCCAGCGGGAACAGAAAGCCAATAGTGAAGCGGTAATAGTTGATTGGATACTCCCACGGCTGCATAGGGTAGTGCTCGAAGCACACTGACTGGTTCTTGCGGTCTCTGCTCAATTCTTTATGGCGGAAGAAAACCACGCCCACAGCAATCTCCTTCAGCCAGATGATGGCGCTAACAAGCCACGCTGCACTCATAGAGCGCAGGGATGTGAACCTGTAGATGAAAGAGAGACAAAAGAGAGAACAGGTCAGGAAACAGCGCAGGAAAAGTACACAAACTATAGCTTTGTATGACATACTATACATTTTTAATATCAATTTTAGAATATTATATGATATTTTCTATTACAGTTATTGCATTAAATACGCTCTTATGTTAAAGAAATTGTTATGAAACTGCATAAGTGTAAAGGCGTGGTGATAAGTTGAAATGGATTGACACTAACTGTGAGCTGCTGCTCGCCTTTTTATCATGCCAAGTCAAAATTACCGTAAAGGGTGGACCACAGCCAGATAGCGATCCAGGCTAATACAGCACAGGAAACCAATGCTGATGTAGATGTTCTCATAGAGCAGGAAGCCACACAGCTGACACAGCCACTCTCTATGACTCCAGTCATCATCCTGAAACAACAACGCACATCCATGAAACAAGAGGTTAGGAGGATAGATTAAAGCGGATGTAGAAACATCCAAATTTCCCAAATGCACCTGGGTGACTGATGTAGATCATCAAAAACATTTTCTGTTCATTAGGCTTATGAGTCACATAAAAGTGTCTCTTAAAAGTGACATTTTAAGTGCATATACAGTAGTGTAATAATACCTAGAATGTAATGTGAACTAGAATTACTGCCTGGTGGTTATATGTATCCACATACCAATCAAGTTGTAGTTAAAGTTTAGACCCATGTCCGTTTTGACTTATGTAGCCATGACAGTCGACAATGACAATGACAATGAAGCTACAGATTCTAAAACATGGATGGTTCACACACATCTTAAACCAAAGAGCAGAAGAGATCTATACAATCAGCACAGTGTCCAAGATTAGTGTCACCAGTTCAGTATCTGTCCAAGTGTCTCTCCCTCAGTTCTTGCATTACAGCATTGAATATGGCCAGAAAAGCGTTTTTGCAGAATATTATGTTACAGTAAACCATTTTGATATAAAATGTCAAGTCCAAGTGGACATTTGTGCAAATTTGAAGAAGATCCCTCAAGGTGTTATTGAGATATCATCTTCACTAGAATGAGACGGACAAGGTCACAGTGACCTTGACCTTTGATTTTTAACCAAAAATTCTAATCTGTTCTTACATGAGTCCAAGTGGGTGTTTGTGCCAATAGGGCTTCCCCTTTAAAGTCAAAGATTCAAATCGTTAGATGGAGATCCCTCAGTCGCAGTCAAGTCAAGCAGTGTTTTTTTTTTTGTTTGTTTGTTTTGTTTAGTTTTTTTGTTATTTTTATGCTAGTCAGTGTGCTTTGCAGTCTATTTTTGGGGACGTTTTGGTCCCCAGATTTTGCTGCAGAGTGATTGCTCTTGACTTTCACTGTACTCTTTGTTACAAGCAATTTCATGCATGATGCAACAGCACAGATGAAGGATAGCATTATCTTCTCCCTTCTGCTTAGAAGAGGTAAAATTAAAGCTCACAGCAATTTAATAATATACAGTCTCTGGCTTTTTTTTAATATCCAGTGTCGGCAAAAAATGTTGCACACATCCGATCTGCCATTAGTGCCGTTTGTTTACATGAACGCCACTGTCACACTGAACATCCCGCTTGACGCATTCAAACTTTATATGAAATGAAAATGAATCATCAAATATTTGTATTGAACAGCCAAATCTGATTCGACTGGCATAATTTCAAGTCGTGTACAGCCCTAGTGCCAAATTTAAAAATATTTCATTTGAGGCATGGCATTCATGAGAGTTGGATGAGGTCACAGTAACCTTGACCAAAACCTAATCCTTCAGACTTGGCTCTAATGTCCACTTGGACTCACTGATAAACTGAACATAATGCCTCCAACAACAGCTGTTGCCAGCACATTTGCAAAACATTGCTGAGAAAATCACACATACACTTTTTGCACATAATGTAATATCACATTTTTTGTTTATTACAAAATAAATGAATGGTCTTACTTTACCTGAAAGAAATACTGTAGCCACATTGGCAATGATGCCAGGTATAACAGATCCGACACAGTAAGGTTCATCAAATAAACTCCCAGCTCATTCTTCTGCTTCAGCTGCAGAGCAGCGTGGTACAAAGAGTACAGGTTGGAGGGAACGCCAACCTAGAATCAAGAAGATACATTGTGGTTAAAGTTAGAGAAAGAGCATGGTTATGGCAAGTAAACAATGGCAGGTTATAGTTAGTCAACAAAACACTTGATTAATGTAAGGGAAGGTTGTAAACACACCTCATTTTGAACGGTTCGGAACATTCAAACCAAAACTATATTGGTTTGGAACCCTAAAGTTGTCTCCCAGCTCGATACCAGTTTAATAGTTTTTCTTTGTCTTCTTAAATAGTCATTCATGCTTGTTTTTCAATAAAAACAACTATCTGTAACTAATAGCAGCCCACAGGTAATAAATGTAATCCATCTTGTTAGTACTGGTTACTTTCAATGTGCAACAAACTGTTCAGAATCCTGACTGTGTTTGCAATGGTTCTCCTCAAAACTGATGAAAAGGTGGGCTGATCTGCGATACAGTACCAAGGTTCCAAAAATCTTAGATGGAACTGGTTCAAGAACTAGAGCTAATTTGGTGGAAAGGGGGTATGACAGAGCACAGACTCCTGTATTCTGCATGAAAGTAGGACTCACTACATGCACATTCTCCACCCCACCCTCTGCACCTCACTACCTAAAGGGCACACTGCCTCCTGCATTGGCATTGAATGTTGGCATTGGCCGTAAATCACAAAGCATAGAATCACCCAATATGGATGTAATTCCTAAGTTGACTGGGCCGTCAGTTAAGTTTAGTCAAGTTAAGTTTAAGTGACATTAGGAACTTTTGGAGGTCAGGGTCCAGGGCGAAGGCCTACAGTTTAGAGTGACAGCTTCTATGAACAGCTGGATGCATTATAATTCTTGCCTGTTACAAAATGGCTAGTTTTCTTAAATTGTGGCTCAGATTTGCTGTTATAACTCCATCTGTTCATCCATCCTCTTTAGATTGTTTTTGTGTATTTTCATGTTGCTGCAGAGATTCTTAGCACATATTAGGAGAGACACTAGGCAGGTTTCCATTGACCCCCAAACAGCCTTGTAAGTCTTTAAACTTACACGAGGTGGTATTTCAGGTGATTAAAAAAAAAACATATTTTGCAAAACTACTATGGATACAGTATTTTCACTTTTGTAGGTCACGTGATGTACAACTAGGAGTGTCAGTAGGAACTGGCTTGATGCAGCAGGCGCTACAAGAGGTGTTATTGCATCATCCGGAAGATTTTTCTGTGAATCATGGACTATCACCTCCCAGAAATCCCTCATATGTGGCTGCTCCTACATACTGTATGTCTTTCCATTATGGCTCCATAACACGCCCACAAGGCCTTGGATTTAAAAAAAAATTACTGCTAGTGTAGTAGCAATAGAAATAAAGCTGCTAATGTTTTGAACGTCCATCAACATGTTGTATTCCGTTAGTGGAAACGCAATCATCTCACAATTGTGTTTTATCAATATTTCAAAAATATCACTTAAGTTTTGCACAAATCTGTAATGGAAAGCCACCTACTGTACACCTAGACCCATGTGTGACCTCAGCACTCTGAACATTACTCTGTGATTTAGATACATAGTGTTCTCAAGGCAAACCTTTAATGATATTAATGTTGATTTTAAAGATGCATCCAGCTGCTGGTTATAACACATTAAAAATAACACCTTGATTTCTTTTACATTGCTGATACATATAAGACAGCCTATGCTGAGGTTGTACTTCAATGGTGCAATGTTATGACTTGCAGGAGGAAGTGGGCATTCTAGCTTGAGAGAGAAGACAGCTTCCTGTGTCACACTGACCTTAATTCAGAAACAAACCCTTTCCATTTGCTTTTGCTTTTAAAGTATTCAGACTTTTTAATAGTCTAATGCAGGTAATCAAGATGCATACACACTTACCAATAGCACGAGGATATAAACACAGGAGAAGAGGTACTGGTGGATTTCATGGCTGATGGTGCAGTTGATCACATCCTCCTCAGACATGGTGAACACCATCACACCCCACTCACACTCACACTACTTCACCTTTAACATGCACACGTCCACAGGAATGTTTTCAGACATGTTTACACTTCCACGGAATTATGTTGAAACAACACACACACACGCACACACGTCATGGTTGGAGGACTCAGCAATGGCTCAAACTTGTCTCCTCTGGTTGAGTTTTTTTTTTGTTGATTGGGTAGTCCAGTTTCATTTGGCCACTGTAGAACACAAAAGAAAGGAAGTTTTAATCAGTGAAAAGCACTCAAATGGCACAACAAGCCCATAAGGCTGATCTGCATTTTCTATTTTGCTGTATTTTTAATCATTGTGATCATGTAAGCGACTGTAACTACGAGTTAATTTTATTCAAAACTTTGTCCAGACTATATTATCATATCAACAGTCCTCAATCAGAGATACCTTGTGAAATGGCATTTGCATTTTCTAATGCATGAAAAACTTGTCACAGTATGAACAGTGGTTAAAGCAGCCACAGCTCAGCCCTTGGCACAGACTGTTAATTCTCTACTGACCAATTGAAGGACTGCAGTGTTTCTAGCTTCACCTTTTAGTACCGCATCAGTTTGCTAGGTATCCCAAGCAGCCGGGTGACCAAAAATGGGAACAGTTCCAAAAGTATTAATGGTACCATCCACAATTTTAACAATGGCAACGCAAAAAAATGCGTACCAAATTGAACTGAACCTTACCGACCTGCTGGTGAAAATCGCCCCATTAGTTGTGAAACTAATTACTTTGAAATAAACTATTGCAAACAAAACCAAACTTTTCATTCCAAGCTTTTCATGGCCCCACTCTCCCATTAGGGCCCATCCTGCAGCAGCCACTGTGATAGCGTGTATGCTGCATGTTTTAGTCCACATTCTGATTCCGCTGATGTGTGCTGACTCCTCCCATACTTTGATTGTGTTGTATTTTTACAACATTATGAGGCTGTGACAATTAGTTCATCATTCAATGTGTGTGATGTGCTGTATAATGGGTCTGTTAATGTCCCACACTAGACTCATTTCATATGTAAATTTTTACTTTTCCCTTTTTTAACTTTTCCTAAAAATGGAGGCGAGACACACAGCCCTGTCTACATTGATGGAAGTGAGGTGGAGTGAAAAAAAATCTCAGAGACAGCAGGTGTGGGACGTGTAAAGCACAGGACAGAACAGCTCTGCAGCAGGTGATTAAAACCACCCAGGACATCACTGTTATCCATCCACAGACCAGCACTGATATGGATGAGGTGAGATGCCTGCACACAAAGCCCAAACGATGCTAAAATACAATACTCACCCAGCAACAGCCTGTGTATCCTGCTGCCACCCCGCAAGCAAAACACAAGTGACTGATGCTGTGCCACCAGACTACAGAGCCACTTCTTTCCTCAAGCTGTGAGACTCCACAGCTCATCATCTACACTCCATCATATTAAAAAATTACGGAAGCCCTAAGTGGACGTGTTTTTTTGTTGTTTTTTTTTTACAAGCCATTTTGACGATATAACGAGATATTATCTCGTTATAACAAGATATTATCTCGTTATCTCGAGAAAACAGAGTTTGTTTTCTTGAGATATTATCTCGTTATCTCGAGAAAACGAACTTTGTTTTCCTGAGATATTATCTCGTTATCTCGAGAAAACGAACTTTGTTTTTTGGTTTGTTTTGAAGTGGCGGGTGGATGATGTGACAGCAGGTGCCGTGCGGTGTTCAGCGCGGACAAATGCGTGCAGGTTCTCGCCCCTGCACGTACCAAAAAGCACCGGAGCAACAGTATAATAATCTAGTTATGATTACTGATGAATTTGGGTGATGTGTTCCTGTAATAATCATCTTACCTTGCGCATTTGTCCGCGCTGAACACCGCACGGCACCTGCTGTCACATCATCCACCCGCCACTTCTTCTTCTGACGTTCATTCAATAAAGTTAAAAAAAAAAAAAAAACAACGTTCGTTTTCTCGAGATAACGACTTAATATCTCAGGAAAACAAACTCCATTTTCTCGAGATAACGAGATAATATCTCGTTATATCGAGAAAACGGCTTGTAAAAAAAAAAAAAAAACACGTCCGCTTAGGGCTTCCGTAAAAAATAGTTTTGTTTTGACTTTTTCTTGTGTAGGGTAAAGAGACTTCATGTCACATTTGCTATGACAAAGGTAGTGCATGTAGATGCAGGCAGCCAGTAGGTCCTCAAACCCTTGCTACTTTTTAAAAGAAAAAATTCTGTTTTTTTGACTCCATATCCCCTTCTGCTGAAGCACAACTTTTCTACAATAGAGAAGCACTTTTTAACATCAAGAAAAGTTGTGTGGGTTTTGGACTTAATGCGGCAAAAGGCAAGAGGATCCCCACCAATGGAATATGCCGAGCGGCCAGTCAGATCACAGGTGAGAAATGAAACCGAAAGCAGCATACAAAGAGAGGGAGGAGAGCCGGCATCAGGGCAAGACTGACCTGACTTGGACCAACAGCTGTTTGGATGTGGATGAGATGTGATTGAGTCAGTTGATATAGAATGTCATCCAAAAAAATCAAAAATACTATAGTAAAGTATGTCATCCAAAAATCATGAAAAAAATGGCATAATACAGTTAGTCTTCCAAAAATGTCATAAACCCCATCCTACAGTATGTTCAGTCTTTAAAAACGTAATGGTATTGTTTGTCAGGCAACAATTAAAAAATATGGCATTGTATGGTATGTTGTGTAAAAACTGTGGAAAATATCATAACAAAAAAACCCATCAAAAATAGGTTGTTCAAAAATCATCAAAAACTTCATAGCAGTATTTCTTCAAAAACATCATCGTATACTTTGTCATCCAAAAATCATCAAAAAGTTATAGTATTTTATATCATTCAGTAATCTTCAAAAATATAGTATATTATGTTGTCCAAACATCATGAAAAAACCTCATAGTATAGTTTTTCGTCAAAAATTCATCAAGAAGAAAAAAAGACCAAAAGATCAAAAAAGTCATAGTATAGTATGTCGTCTAAATATCATGAAAAATATCAGAGTAGTGTCTGTCAAAAAATTCATATTATAATATGTCATCCACAAACATAATAGTATTGTATGTGGTCCAAAAATAACCAAAACCTTCATAGCATACTGTCTTCCAAAAATCACAAAAAATGCCATAGTATAGTATGTCGTATGTCATCCAAAAATCATAAATAACATTAGTGTAGACTGTCTTCCAAAAATCATCAAACATGTCATTGCATAGTTTGTCATCCAAAAATCATCAGAAATGTCAAAGTATAGTTTGTTGTCCAAAAATGATTAAAAAAAAAAAAAACAAACCTCATAGTAAGCGATGTCATCTAAAAATCATGAAAAACGTCATGGTATAGTATGTTGCCTAAAAATCACAGAAATCGTAATAGAATTGAATGTCATCCAAAATTTATAACAAGCTTCATAGTATAGTATTTCATATTTCATCAGTATTATATGTCACTGTATGGTACGTTTGTAAAAACTGAAAAAAGACACAGTATAGCATGTTAAAAAATGTAATAGCATGGTATGCTGAAAAAACTGAGAAACTTACAGTACAGTATTTAAAAAAAAAATGCCATAGTATATTGTGTCAAAAAATGAATCATGCTGAAAAAAAAAGTCACAGTATAGCAGGTCAAAAAAGTGGATCGCCAGCACCTTGCTTCATGTGTCTCTCCGCAGCAGCCCCCGCTGATACTCAACACCTACCAAGCCCTGAAACTGTCTTTTAATCAGTTGAGCAGACTGCAGCATACAAAAGTGCACGTGCCACCACTGCTTAATAAAACATATGCAGCATGTAGCTACACACAATAAATGAAATAATCTGTATTAAATGCTTGCTCCCCAAGTGCACAGGTACAAGTACCTGTACGTTTATACACCTCAATGTATAGAAAATTGAAAAAAGCATTATATGTTGAAATAAAAAAAATTAAAAAAGCTATAGTATGGAATGTTGAGAAAACTGAAAATAGTCATAGTATGTCAACAAACGTCATAGCATATTTAGTCAAGAAAACTGAAAAAAGTCAAGTATAGTATGTGTAAAATAGTAAATTATGTCAAAAATCTTAAAAGTCATAGTATAGCGTGTTTTAATGTCGTGATATAGTTTGTCATAAGTGTGATATATAATAGTATGATATGGCGTTATGAAAGTTTTAAAAAATTTCATAGTATGGTATGTTGAAAAAAATGAAAAAAATTACGTCATTGTAAAGTGTGTTGAAAAAAAACAAAAAAATGTAATATGATTGGTTAAAAACAGTCACAGTGTACATTAATTTCACAATTAAAAGAAAATGTCACAGCATGTTAAAAAAAATAAATCAATCAAAACTGAAAATTCAATATCAGCAGTGATATCTGTCTAAAATTGACAGATGTCACTGTCGATACCGAATTTTATGTTTCCTGACCATATGACCCTTATATTAGAAGAGCAGACAGATATTAGCCATGATTTTATTTACAGTTATATATATATTACATATATCAGTTGAATTTTTGACACACTGCAGGAGCCAAATTTTCTGTTCCCAATAACATTTGATCTCTTGACATTCTGGTTATGAAGCAAGCGTCTTAACTCTCAGAGCTAATCCTCCTGGCACTTCATCTGTTTTTGAAGTTTCTTTTCGGCAGTGCAGTCTGTCTAATTTTCTGGTTATTTTCTTGATCTTTTTCTATTTTGTGGCAAATTTGCAGGTTATTTCTTATCAAGTTCCTCTGTTTTTTAAATAAATCAAGCCAATTTGCTTAGGTTTTTAAAAGGTTCATTAAAAAAAAGATTAAAGATTGAACATGAGTAGTCCATAGTGGTCCTTGTCACTGTGTGTTTCTATGGGTATTTCTATAGACTTTGCAGCATATTCAAGAACCTTTTATTCTACAGGTTCTTTAAGCAAAAACACATACTTTAAATACTTAAATAAGTTGTTTGATCTTTCCGCCACTGAGTATGGGCCTACATGCAGTCCATGTTCATAGGCATAGTGTGTAAAACGACAGTGAAAATGAGCTGGGTTTATGAATAGCATCTGAATTCAGCATTGCTTCCTTTCTGGTGTAACGCAGAGTCAATGGACAGTGCAGCTTCTGAGTATAACCTCCAATATATTTCTTTGCTTTGGCATGCCGGCATCTTTAGACTGGCCCCTTAATAACACACTGTAAAACCATTTAGAGCCACTTTAACACACACGCTGAAACCACAAGCATCATCTTTCTTTCTCTCACTCCATCTGTCCTTCTCTATGACTCCCGTCTTCCTAAATAAACCACAGACAGATTAAGGCACAGCTGGATATACTGTGCATTCCTCAAGGGTCAAACTAACCCATGCTTTTAACTCTTTTTCAGCCTGGTGACTGGAAATAATTAGATTTATATGAGCAGTATTACTGTGGTCCATGTGACGTCACTATGCCATAGTGCCACCATTTTGCAAACCATAACCACAAGTAAGAAGAAGACAACGGAGGTACGATGAAATAGAAATCAAAAAGAAAAAAATGAAGTTCAGACAATTTGCCTGGAATATGTTGTGCTGTTGGCTGTAACTACAGTCAACAGAAAACTACAATTTTATTCCGACCCAAAGCAGCTAGATCGGCGGACAACAAACAGAAACAGAAAGCAATCACATATTTTTAACAAATAAGTAGTGGTTTAATTTAGATGCGCTGTGTTTGCAGTCATGATGATGGTTGAGGTAAGTCTGCTGTAGGTCACAAATATGGTGCAGGGTAATTACAAAGTGAGGTCTTCGGTACCCATAAATACTGTGTGTGAAACTGCTTCTTTTTTTTTTTTGTTCTGCACACCTTCAGATGCTGCAAGAAAGCAGTGAACTGGGGTGAGGTGTCCCAGAGTAGTGGGTTCAGTGGCTGCAATAATGTCACCTGTGTCACCTGGTCTTGTTATCAGCTCACAATCTAACCCCAAATGTCAAAGTAATGTAACCAGATGCAGACACAGATCTTTAACAAGCAGGGAAATACTGAGATGATAAGAATGACCACAAAATAGTCACCCAGATAACATCAACTATTCGCTTCTATCCGGCTGACATCCCTTAACCCCACCAGCAATCTGTGTGAGTCACACATGGACGTGATTGTGGTGAAGAATCCCCTTCATGCTAGCGAGGTCAGTGACCATCATCTTGAAACTGTTGCCTCTGTAAACACTGTGGACTCTTTCCTGCAGATTGATGTTACAGTGTCAAATGATAATAGGTCTACACATGGAGCCACTCACAGCAGGTGCGGGTGCTCAGGAACAGAAAGGCATACTGCATGCAGGTGTCTCTAAAAAGTTAAAAAAAAAAATGTGCATCAAACACGGGAAGTTGTACGACATGACCACCTACGTCCAAAGGTAAGGATGTATCAGTGCAACTGTTTTCTCTCCTAATACAGATTCTAATACCCAAAGAGAGAGAATCTACCAATACTGATCTGCAAACTACTTCCAGTGCTGTTTGTTTATATTTAAAGATCCCCTCCAGACATATTTTAAGTCAAAATAGAAACACTTATCTAGTGCTAGTTCTAATACTAATTTTGTGGTTGTAGGTCTCCACACACCAGTCGAGTTGCATTTGCAAAACATATTTCCCCTTCTGTTTCTGAGTCACAGTGAGGCTGACCTTTGACCTTTTGGATATATAATGTACAATTTCATCATTTAGCTTTGAAATATTTATGTCATAATTAGCAAATAATTCATAAAGTTATGGCCAAAACTGTCATAAATTGGCTTTATGAGGTCAAAGTGAGCCTGACGTTTGACCACCAACTTCTAATCAGTTCATCACAGAGTGAACGTTTGTGCCACATTTCAAGAAATTCAGTCAAGGTGTTCTCAAGATATCGGTTCACTCACTGGAATCATTTCATGTACTTGAAGGAAACATGAGGTGCTGTGATGTTAAAGACTGGATGAGGCAACCATCTATACTGATTTGACCCAAAAACTTAATTAAAAAAATGAAATATAATTAAAACACTAACATGTATAAGTATAGTTATAAAATGTTACACATTTTTATCGACTTTATTTCCTCATATACAGCTCCTGTTGTGCCTTATGTAATATTCAAATAAATTGGACTTGGCTAAACTCACTTGTCAACAAATCTTAAGATTGTAACACAGGACATTGGTGTTGGCTTCCAGTTTTTAACTGCATGACCGCAACGGTCCCGTAACCTGAGCCACTTGGTTATTATTGTAACCATAATGAAGAGGCTCCCTTAACATTAACAAAGTAGTCATTTTAAGCCAAACCATGATCTTCTCCTAAACCTGACCAAGCTGTTTTTGTGCCTGGGCTAACCTAATCTTAACCATGGTGCTGTCGCATCATAAAACAGATTTATTGTCCAACAGTGATTTGTGATGCTTTTGGAAATGGCACACAGATGATGTGGTTCTGCTGATAGGAATGTCAGATCAGAAAACACTGTGACGTGGACAAATGAGTGATTTTGTCATTTAATTAGGAGGATTTGTTGGGATTTCTACACCCACCAAAACACAATAGAGGTGACTCCATTTGTAGTGCTCAAAAATTACATTAAAACAATAGAACAGCAACATCTCTTTCCTGAATCAGAGCCTGTGGTATTTTAAATAATACTCCATTCACATCATATAGGATGTGTGGTAGAGTTGGAAAAGATCTATAAACATATCTTTACGGACTGCAGGCGTTCAGCATCATCATACAACTTATGATGGTTGTACGATTGTGTAGTTTTTTAATATGATTTCAGAAAATACTGCTGATTTGTTTTGAGCTTTGGCCGGGCAAACCTGAGCACCAGGAGAAAACCCTATGATTGATGGAAACATTTTAAATGTTTTTGGGGTCAATTTAGAGTGTCCAATTAGCCTACAGTGTATATCTTTGGATTGTGAGAGGAAACCTGAGTACCAGGAGAAAACCCACTTGAACACAGGGAGGACATACAAACTTCCCACAGATGGACAGGTGGACACGTCGCTGTGAGGTCATGGTGCTAATCACCGAGCTGCTGCGCCGCCCTTTAATGAAAGAGTTGAGAGGGAGGGTGAGGGAGGAAGGGTGGATAGAAGGATGGATTTAGGAGAAGTGGAGGTGGGAATGGAGGGATGGGGTGATTGAGGGAGGAAGAAAGGGTGGACAGGTGAAGGGGACAGAAAGAGGAAGTTACTGTAACTTCCTACACCACCATTTCACTAATGTCACACCTGCTCTTCTTGCTGAACATGCTGAAGAAGCCCTTCTTCTCCGTCTCCGCCTTCTTCTTCTTGCGCATTTTGGTCTTCATTTTTACAACACTGTCTCTCTGTCCTCATTCATCCGGTGGAACCAACGTCTCCTCTTATTCTCCATGGTCAGACAGAGCTCCTCCAGCTCTGTCTTCTCTTCCTCTCTCCATTTAATCATTCCCTGCAAGACTTCTTTTCTCTCCTCTAGGTCTTTCTTGAACCTATTTTGCAATTCCTTGATCTCCTCTTTCTGCTTTAATTTGACCTTGCAGCTCTTTTCTTTTTCAGCCATCTCCATGCTAAACTTTTCTTCCAGTTGTTTTCTCGCTTCCAGCATCTGTTGTTTTTCAGTCATCCAGTTCTGTTCTCCCTCATACAGCTGCAAGAACTTCTTCTCAAGACTGATGAATTTCTCCTGAGAAGCTTTCTTGCGTTGGATGAATTTGGCTTCTTTGTTCTTCAGCTCCCAGACCTTTTCTCTCTGCCTCTCCAGTTATGTTGCCATGGTTGCTTACTGGGCCGTGTTAGAATCCCTGATGTTATTCACCCGCTCTGTCTGGATGTGGAGATTTCTGTTGAGGTGGCAGATTTGTGACTCCTGCATTTTAATTATCTCCTGGTATTGTTTGTTTTTGGTGGTCATCTCCTTGTCCCTCGACTGCAGAAGCTCCTTCAGGCGGCTTATTTCCTCTTGGTCGCTCTGGCCTGTTTGGCAGATCTTCTCCTTTTCAGCCTGTAATTGATCGTTTTCTTGAACAACCTGTTTGCCTGTTGTCTTTGGCAAAAAAAAGTGTCTGTACAAGACTTAAGTTTTCTGTTGCAGTGTTTTAAAGTGTTGCAAAGAAGCTCACTCTGTAGAATCTTGTCTCTGAAGAAACTCGAACTCAACTATAATCCACGACGTGTGTAGTTGAACAGTTTTTGAACAATAGTGTAATTTTATTTATTTTAACTGGTATTTCTTTTTTTAGGCATCATTTGAAGACATCCTTTTTAAAGACATTAAGGACTTTTAAATTTCTATTACACTTAGGCCAATCATTCACAGTCTAATAACTAAACTGAAAACAACCTGAACAATAGCCCTATTATAATAACCTGGATTCAAAAAATGTATGCATGGTATGGCTTATTTGTGCAATTTTACTCTGTCAAATAATTTTCAAACACATAACAGTCAGTTACCAGTAGTCAAGACAATGCAAAGTTCCCCATTGTGGGACTAATAAAGGATTATCTTATCTTATCTCCCTAAGTAATCACTGCATGGTGTGCCTTGCACACAGCACTGCAACGCTGTCTCAACATTGTGCATAAATTACTGCACACCATGCAAAGCACTGCTTTTCATGTACTGCTGAATATTAACAATAGAAAGTAAATTAGGACAAAGTCAGAGAATCATAACATCAACCACTTTTCAATGTTTTTGAGGAGGCAAAATCAAGGCTATGACAGGCTTTAGCCCCCCCAAAAAAAGACGTCTAAATGCTATCCAGGTCTTGGTGGGTTATGTCAAATGATCCAGTAAATAAGGGGTAATGAATCAATTTAAGAAAAACTTTTTTAATTACATACTTTTAAATCTTTAGAGGAAGGTATCGAGTGTTTTCAAGTACAAGGTTTAAGTCCAAATGAAGTCACAAGTCATTGGTGTTAAAGTCCAAGCTGAGTTCCATGTCTTAAATTTTGTCAAGCAGAGTCTAAAGCCATCAAGTTTTGGGCATTAGTCTTACTCAAGTCCAAGTCATGTTGACTCGAGTCCACAGCTTTGAGGCATAACATCTTGATGTTTAAGGTATGAACCTTTATGCTTTGTTAGTTGCTGAACAGAGACATCAGTTGTGCAAACAGAGCCAAACAAATCAAGCTTCATTCTGAGCATCAGACTGGATTTTCACTCCAGATTCATCAGCCTTTAGCGACACATTCAGTGTACATTAAATAAATAAGTGAAAACCGACAGATAGTGTTGAGCCAGAATAAAGGTATAGAAGGCGTTCATGGTGCTCACTTCATATCCACAGGAATAAGTCATTTCTACTGTTCACACTGCTTCCAGCAAACTCATTCCTTTCAAGAGATCGCAGAGTTAATGGCCTTTTGTTCTGACCCCCAGCAGCATCCATCCAGAGTGTAACAGACTCTGCTCACAGCTTTGAGATCTCAGTTATAATGAATGTGTGTGTGTGTATGTGTGTTATGTGAGCAGCAGTGGGCGAGTTAACAGTTTTATAAAGGTAAAATGGAAAACAACTCTATTACCACATCAATATACCATTAAATCATGGCTCTAATGGGTCCTGCAGATCTCCAAATGTTGTTTTTCATATATCAAAATGTGTGTCCTGTGGTACCCTGGGAAATTTTTTTTAAAAATAGCTGGTTTTGTGCAAATGTACAACTGAGACTGATCATCTGAGGTAATCATCAAGATGACTGCTCTTTGTTTACTACTACTCTCAAGGTGTGAATTCTGTTTTTCTGTGGTCACCATGGTTAAACAGCGAGCTGTTTCTCTGAAACGAAATAAGCTTAACCATAAACAGCAGCAGAAGCAAACAGCCATGCGAATTAAGAATAGCAGTAACTTTTGACTGACCATTTTTATTCCACTTTTAAGTTGATATGGCTAACATGTTAGCAAACAGCTGGCTATTTACACATCCAGCCGACAGAGAACAGAATCTGCATTCATAGAGTAGTGTCTCTGTCCATCTGATGAATTAAAGTCCAATATTCACTCCCCTTTTAGCTCTGTTTTTATCTCTACAAGTTCCTATCTGGCTTTTTAACTGCTAAAAGCTGCACTATGTTTACTAGCTAATCGCTAACTTTGTTGCGCAGGTGGTGGTGGTGGTGTCATTGGGCAAAAATTTCATAATAAAATTTGAGCATAATTCAAGTGGACTGATTGAATACTAGATTTCTCCACCTCCAAACAATGAATGGCAAAGAATACTGCAGAGAAAGTTGCTATTCCAGCACTGACAACAACTGTCTACACTGCAAAGCGACCCAAAAAAACGAAGAGGGACTTATCAAAAAGAGAATCTCAAAGACATTCTGACAACAAACAAAAAAAAAACGTGTCAACATGAGCAAAGTGCACCAGACAAGGAGAGAAACCTTTCTGTTGCTGCCGTGACACAGGTTAAATCCAGTGCTGTCAATGGCCACCAGCATGCTGTGACACCCAGCGCTGGCTGAATTTTAGGACTGGCTATTCTGTCCTCTTACAAACGACAGCTGGTCCTCAGACTTGTTTGTTTTTCTATCTTTGATAAAGACCGCTACAAAACTGTTAATAACCATTCACTGCACACACAATCCTCAAATCTAACCCAAATTTCAGCCTAACCTTAAACCAAAACCCTAAACCGATCTCATCCCCAAACCTCAGCCCTCACCAGAAATAACCAGGAATTATACTGAAGACAGACAAACACGTCCTGACTATAGAGGATTCTGGTTACTGATGTTGTGAGGACAGTTAGTCCCTGCAATAATGGAAGTATGAAAGCACAAAAAAGGAAAAGATGTGTTGGATAAAGCGTAGAGCAGAAGCAGAAGCTTTTCTTTTTTTTCATCAAAAATCTCTTAAAGAGTCTTAAATATGCATTTTATGGCCACATTCATGTTCATGTTGTCAGTGCAATGTAAAGTTGCCAAAAAACACAGCTAAAAATACAAGAAAACACAGAGTAATAATATAAAAAAGGAGAATATAGATGAAAAAAATGCCTAAATTTAGACTATACACACTATTGCATAATCTATATACAATATTGCAAGTTATTGCACAAACTGTTTACAGTATTGCACTATATACAGTATTGCACAATGTGATTTGCATCTTGAAGCAGATTAAAATGGAGAGTTCTATCAAGTTTGAATGAGGTGTGTTTTGTGAAGAGTGAACGAGGCAGTTTAGTCAGTCTTGCGTGAAAAAGTTGAATTCAAAAGGTGTGCAGCTGTATTTCTCTGTTTAATAAGGAAAACAGGTGTGAGAATATTATTATTTTCTTAACACTTTGTTGGTTTCTATTGTGTGTGTTTTCTGGCCTGGAAAGCTGAAAGTGCGTAGCGCAGTCACAATGGTGTAGTCTCACGCCTAAAACATCATATACTGTCATACTGCGCTGAAATTTAAGGAAGCTATAATGACTTGAAATATTACACATCGCCCAAGCCTTATTCACACTGCCTGCATGCACTGCATGTGGAGACCTGCTGCTCTTGGTTGTGGCTATAATTGTACAAGTGCCGTTAGGGGACGGGGTTAAGCACAGCTGTAGGTGTTTCTCCTTTTTCGTCTGTTCCAGCCGCACTCGATAAACAAACCTGAACAAGGCACAAAAAAAATGTGATTTGTGTTTTGAAGTTATTTTGAAAGTGTTTGATGAACTTCCCAGATTCCAATAAAGAGCAGCACAAACTATTTTATGTAATAATGCATCTGGGCGTGTTGTTAATTGTGTTAGATTCTCAAGTTTTGCAGTTCTTGAGCTGCTTCTCCTGTTGGTGATGTTTTGGCTGCTGAGGTGCTCAGGACTGATAGACTAGCAAAAGCTTATGTTAACAGAATGTATGGATTGGGTTTTCCCTGACTTCACAGCTGTGTTTCACATGTTTTCAGGTACTTCATCATAAGTTATGCACCTACTGCTGTACATGCTGGAAACTTGGACCGCACAGCTACAGCTGCCACCATACTATGAGCCAAACTGTGCAAGTACACATGACTACATGTCCACAGTGTGACACACACAGACCCAGCGCAGAAGTCCAGTTCTCCCAGCAAACAAATGGCCACTGAATATTGATAACTTAAAACTTAATCAATGCTCCAGACACCAGTATCAATAAATAAACAAATTACCAGGTGATCGATACCTTGACTTATTTCTCTAAGGCCGCTGGGATGCCGTTGCTGCTCTGTGATCAGTGACCCTGACAGTGGTAACCATGTCAACGGCAGCAAGATGTAAATCAGGCACAAATGAGGGTCCTGTCAGCGCTCAAGGGAATCGGCTGCTACCACAGCTGCTCCTCTAACTCACACATCACTGGAATTATATTTATTAACATCACCGTCTGGACAATCACTATCATAACCACTGTCATCCATGATTATTATCTACAGTCCAATTTTATGATCATCAATTACAATATTGATGTAACAATATTAAACAGTCTGATCTCAGAGTGATAGACACATTCCCTCCAAATCACAGCACTCTGCATCACAGCATCACTTGTTATTTTCTTACTCTGAACTCAGAAGCAAACCATCAGTGTTTTTGAAGTTTACCAGACAGCACAAATCATGCACAAAAAAGATGAAGACTTCAGCATCTGCTAAATATAGTAAACTACTGCATTGTTAGCTAACTTTACTCTGGGATGGGTAGGTGTTAAATAATGTACCTTTGAATAGAGGGAAAATACTGCACCATTCTGGCTTTAGACAAGGTTTTTGTTGGTCAGTCGCTTTTTTCTGCCTCAAAACAGCTAAACAACAACAAAGCATCTGACCACACCTCTTTTAAGACCTACACACCCATGGGCGCAAATACATTTGCTATGCACACAATGTGAGCGTTGAGCATTGAAATGACAACTGTGTCTGTCTGAAACTAACACTATTTTTTTATTTTTTTTTTTTTTTTTTAACTTTTCGAAATTTCAGCAGCTAGATTTCCATACAGGGACCTTTACAGGTCAGCCGGCCCACTCTCTCCCCACATTTCCTGTCTATCTCCTACATTATTTCCCCCAGGCTAAAAATACTAAGGCAGATAGCAGTGTCTGTTCAGATCATGCGTAACTGCTGAGTAAATCTAACCCGAACTGACTTTAGAGAGGATTATTGCTTAATCGCCTTCATTTTCTCTTTCATCACTTCATGATCCTTCATGACAAATAAAATCATTTTCCAAGTGACGACATGTAACCAATATGAAAATAACTCAACAACTGTATCCTCTTTCCCCTCCAGGGAAATCATCCTCAGTTTGTCCAGCAGGTTGTAAATCAGCTTTGGTATGTGCTCACCAGCAGATTCATCGTCTGCGCATCCAGAAAGCAGGATGACATGTATCTTACTGTACCGTTTATCAACATGTGTCCTATCCATCAAGTTAACTTAGGTTACATGTCAGTCTGTCCCACTGCGTTCACACTTCTGAACATGATCCATTCTTACTACATGCATTTGAAATCATCATCACTGACACTTCCTGTCAACATCACCGACAGTTTCTGAATCCAATTCAATCGCCAGAAAAAATGTTGGTATTGTACATTTCTGCAAACCATGAATATTTTGCATTTGCATGTTATTACACTGACAACACTGGCCAACGTAACCTCGTTGCAATATATACATATATATATATATATTAGATTTTTTGGGGGGTGTTTTTGCCTTTAACTGATAGGATAGCACAAGTGTGAAAGGGAGAGAGAGAGAGAGAGAGTGGGTGACATGCAGCAAAGGGCTGAGACCGGAATCAAACCCAGGGCCGCTGCAACAAGAACACAGCCTCTATCCATGGGGCACCCGCTCTACTCAATGTTTAACTTGAAACTTCTTCTCGTGTTTTTGACAAAAATCAAATCAATTTGCTCAGATCTCAAAGGGTTAAGAACCTTTATATGATAATATGTAATAAATGTGCAAATGTAATGCATTCTTGATTTGCAGAAATGTATAACGCCAACATTTTCTTTTGGCGATTGGGCTGCTTTATCATGCTTTTTAAAAAATTCAAACCATTCATGTCCAAATTTCTCCAAAACAATTCACTTTCCTAAACAAACATCATCTCAACCCATTTCAGCTTCAGAAAGCTGACAGCTACTTAATCACAGAGCGATTATCAAATTTGGATCCCACAGGCATTACCAGATTTTCCTCCAATTATTGTCATGAAAAGCAATCTTTCCCATGACTTACTGGAAAAATAAAAAAATGATTTTTTTTTCTGGAGCACAGAGAGATCTGACCTCTAACATGACATGAAATATGACTTTGTGTGTGTTGCAGTGTCATCTTGCTCCACACACACACACACACACACACCCTGCGCGCCGATGTCTGATGAGTGTGTTCACTCAGTGATGCTTGGACATCGCAGCCAGACGAGACGACTGCCTCTGGTGACACGGTCACTCTGAATCAAATGAACGTATCAGTTTGCCTCTTTGATGCAGACAGGGATGTGCAAAGTCAGTGTTTGTTGCATTAAGTAAGAGTAAATCTGATGGCACGAGCAACATGGCATCAAAGTAGAGTGAAATTCAGCATGAAAAATGGCATTTTCCATTTTCGGCTCAATTGGCTTCTGCTGATATGTTTGGGAACGAATACAGTTTTAGGACTTTCAGTTTTAAGCTAACGAAGCTATCGTGAAAGTTAAGTCAGGAAGACAATGCTTCAACCCTTTGAAATCTATGTTTTTAAGACAAATAAAAACTGTTGCTCACTCTTATGGCGTAAAATGTCAAGTCAGTCACATTTCACTGCCAACCAAAAATGTCAACCCAATGGTTGCTCTATGCTCTAGTGCCAGCTGCCTGCTGGGTAATCCAGCCTTGCTTAAGGTGATAAACTATAGCCACACCAAGCATGCCTATTAGACCCCATTCCACCTAGGCTACTTAAGGAAGTTTTACCCTTAATAGACAGTTCTTCTTTATTTCTAAAATCCGCGAGAAAGTGGTTGCTCATCAACTTTGTGAGTTTCTCCAGGATAATAGTTTTTTGGAGGACTCTCAGTCGGGTTTCAGAGTTCATCATAGTACAGAGACAGCACTCGTAAAAATTACTAATGACTTATTGATTGCCTCTGATAAAGGTCTGGTCTCTGTATTAATCCTATTAGATCTCAGTGCCACATCTGACACTATTGACCATCAAATATTACTGCACAGACTTGAAAACTTATTTGACCTTAAGAACGGCACTAAGCTGGTTTAAATCTTACTTATCAAATCGTAAGGTCTGCTTTGGAGTGCCACAAGGTTCTGTGCTTGAACCAATCCTTTTTACTTTATATATGCTTCCTCTAGGCAACATATCAGAAATCATGGACATCTGTAAATGTCCATTGTTATGTTGGTGATTCACAACTGTATCTATCTATAAAACCAGATGAAACTGATCAGCTATCTAGGCTTTAAACTTGTCTTAAGGACATAAAAGCCTGGATGAGCCGTAATTTCCTGATGTTGAATTCAGACAAAGCTGAAGTTATTGTTCTTGGCCCCAAACACTTCAGAAACCTCTTTTCTAAGGATGTAATTACTCTAGATGGCATTACCTTGGCCTCTAGCACAACTGTCAGGAGCCTCTGACTTTTATTTGAATAATTAGACATATCCTGTCCCAAACAGATACTGAAAAATTAGTACATGCTTTTGTCACTTCCAGGCTGGATTACTGTAACTCCCTATTATTCACTTGCCCCAACAAATCTCTTAGGTCTCTCTAACTGGTGCAGAACGCTGTTGCTCGTGTTCTAATGGGAACCAAAAAAAGAGACCATATTTCTTCTGTTTTAGCTTCTCTGCACTGGCTTCCTGTAAAATCCAGGACTGAATTTAAAATCCTCCTCCTTACATACAAAGCTCTAAATGGTCAGGCTCCATCCTATCTGTCGCAGCTCATAGTTCCTAACCAACCCTCAAGATCACTACACTCTGAAAACGCAGGGTTACTTGTGGTTCCCAAAGTCTCCAAAAGTAGCATGGGAGCTAGAGCCTTCAGCTACCACGCTCCTTTTTAATGGAACCATCTTCCTGTTTCTGTAAGGGAGGCAGACACCGTTTCCACTTTCAAGGGTAGACTTAAGACCTTCCTCTTTGATAAAGCTTATAACTAGGGCTGGCTCAGGTTTCCTGGGCCAGCCCTAGTTAGGCTGACATAGGTTAATCTGCCGGGGGACTTCCTATGATACACTGAGCTCCTTTTTCCTTCTCTTGCTCCCTCCATCTGAAAATGCTCATGTCTCTTTACTGCATTACGCTAACTCCGTTGCCTCTCTGGGCATTACTGCTCCCTTGTTTCCTAGTTTTCTGGGATCCTGGCTGCAGTCTTGGCTGCACTTGATCGTGGTGATAGCTGTGCTGGTGCTGTGATCCTGCCTTTGACTGTGCTTGTGCTGTGACTGCACTGATACCGTATCCTCGGCTCACCCTGGTGGTGGTCTTGGTTTTGCCATTGCTGTGGTCCTGTCTGAAGCTACACCTATGCTGTAGGTCCTGGTTGCGCTGATGCCGTGATTGTGCTTGACCCAACCTTCTACTGCCATTATTATGAGCCATGCCTCCACTATCAATATACGCATGGGACTCTTATAAACACCCACAATATTATAAGAGTGCATTTAGTTTTACACCTATTGTTATTGTAATATGACATGTGTCTGTTTCCATTATTGCTGTGCATCTCTCCCCCTCTCTTCCCCTCTCTCTTTCCTTTTTGTCATAACTGTAATTCAATTGTTATTTAAGACATCTATTGCACGTCTGTCCGTCCTGAAGGAGGGATCCTTCATCATCCTCTGCCGCTCTTCCTGAGCCCTCCCAATTACAGTGGTTCTTTTTCAGGAGTTTTTCCTTAGGTGACGTGAGGGTCTAAGGGCAGAGGGATGTCATATGCTGGAAAGCCCTCTGAGGCAAACCATGTTTTGAGATAACAGGCTTTATACACAAAACTGACTTGACTTGACCAAAGCAGTACTATGCAGTGCAGTATGGCTTTATTATGTGACAGCCATACAAAGTAGAAAACTAAATATATAATTCATATGCTTTCCAGTAGCCCCATAAACAATATGAAAAAAACTTTATAAAATGATCATGCACAGACTGAAAAGCAACAGTAAATTTGATAGGGAGTACACATGCCTTGGTATCCTCACATTCCACACAGTCTTATCTGTGGTATTCTGATGAGAATGAAAGCCTATGAGACGGACTGTAAATAATATATGAGCTTCACACAAGCCAGCTTCATGTTATAATAGTCTAATATCCTGAGTGACGGACAAGTAACAGGATACTTTTGGATCCACTGCTGGTTCCTTGTTTGACCCCAAACTCCCGCTAACAGTAAACGTTCACACAGAATATTAACTAAAGGTATTCTCCAGAGATTAGCCAGAGACCTAATTGCTTGCTCCCTCCACCCAGAGACTTTGAAAAATAAGCTTATAGTGTAGAAAGAGAAAGAAAGAGGCAGAGAGTGAGAAGAGAAGGAAGAAAAATAATCTCAAAAATAAACCAAAAATAAAACCATTTCTAAGCCCTTTGGAATCTGAGCAAATTGGTGGACAGACAGGAAAATAGACAGCAATGAGAAACTAAAGGAAAATGACCAAAAATTAGAAAAAAGTAAAAAGTACAAGAAAACTACCTAAAATCTGGGGGGAGAATATATTTATAGATTAATTAATTAACTAATTAATTAAAAATACATAAAAAGGAAATGATCAGAGAAAGTGCTTAAATATAAAATAATTCTGTAACGTATATAAAATAAATCAATTAAATATTTAATGAGGATAATTATATCAATGTAGTTTTTTGGCTTACAACATTTAGGGCTATCTTGTGGGCGTGTTGGAGGGCCACTGTGATCATAGTGGAGATCTCAGGGGTCTTCAAGGAGTTTCAAGTCACTCAAAGGATCCCTGACAACAATTTCCTAGTTTTCAATTACCATTACTAATTGTTCATTGTGCATACACTAATACTGGTACAAATAGCATTTTGACTTGCACAACAATCCTGTTTTAATGGGTTATGTATCTATACATGTTAGGTAATTCATCGTTCTTCAAAAAGATGGGTTCTTTTGCCTAAAACAGCATATATGCAGCTTTTTAAGGAGTACATTAATTGTAAGGAACAAGCCTTCTGTTTCAGGGAGACTCGTGGGTTCTTACAGAATCCATTTTCATTCACATCTTGAGGTGAGAGCTCAAGGGACCTCTTTAAAAATGGCCATACCATTAGGTCCCTCGCAAAACTTTAGCCCAGTTTTGGAACTTTATTTAGCCCCTTCTTGACAAGCTATGCCAACATGGGTTATGGTCAGGGTAGGGTTATTATGGATGCCTTAGGTTGACGAATTAACAATATCTTCGTGCTAGCTTAAACAGCGAGCACAGCTTCATCATGACAGTAATGATGACCTCTAATTATTTTTGACAGGTGGGGCCAGAGGGGAAGGTGGCAATTGTATCAGGGTGACCATGGCCCCCCCCTTAGGTGCACCACTGATGCAACGTCTTATACACATTTCCCCAAGATTCACACGATATATTAGATCTGTGGAAATATTGAGATCTTAACTGGAATTTTAAGTTCTGTGGATTTGTGTGTTTGAAGTGGTCAGATGAAATTTATTAATAAGCTTTTCCAGGAAGCTGCACTGTCTCACAGGTTATTCTGCAGTCTATCATACATCATAAGGACTTGAAAAGGTTGGCCTATTGTCAATAAAGACTTTCTTCTTCCTGATTAATACGGGATTCACTCTAATTTTCCCATAACTAAACCTTGACTCCTTGCCCACAAAAATAGAGGCTCGGCCCAGCAGCTCTGCTAATTTAGCCTGTATTTAGACTTCTCATCCATCTTGTCAGGATATCTGTCACTGACTGACTCAGTTCGAGTAAGCCGTTCTGACATGAATGGAGGAGCGGCGGCATTGCCAAAGCACTTACGTGCGCGGCAAAACACTGGTGCTTTACAATAACAGCATGAGGCACAGCAGAGAGAGAAAGAACACAAGACTTCACATACTAATTAACGAAATCAACTCTGACCAGATCACAGAAAACAGGAAATAAAGGCACTTAGGTTGAAACGAGCAACACAAAGAAACAAACTGTTAGTGTAATGGATTTTCTCCTCATATCGAGGCTTTTCCAATAAGCACTAAGAGCCGAGCTGCAGCAGCTCACCGCCACACAAACATATAACTGTTGATCACAATGTATTGACTTCTGTCTTACACTCTTCATTGGTAATTCAGGCACCCTTTTAAATCTCCTTCCAGCCTGCCCTTGGGTCCAGGCCCAGACATTAGGCACCGGATGGAGAGAGTGCAGTGGCCCTTTGTGTACACTAACCTCATTCATCCACGAAAATACCACCTCAGCTCTCTGCAGACATTAGAAAGACAGAAAAAGCCGAACCCGAGTCGTAATGCCAGTGGCTTTACATACAGAATTCAACTCAGGCGGTAGGGCTAAATGTAGAGACCAAGGACTGCCAGAGGCCTCAAGTGGAGTCCTTTGTGACCATGCTAGGGGCCCACAATGGAATCCAGTGGTCCTGGCAGAGGTCTCCAAAAGTCCTGAAGGGGGTTCTTGGGTCTCTAGCAGGACCCTTGATGATGAAAATCTAAAGTAGATCAGTATGGGGTGCCTTAACTCTCCATACTGACATAGTTTTTGAGTTATAGCCTACAAACGTACTTTAACAGCATCAGCGAACTCCTGCAATTCAGTTATGGCTTTTAATTTTGGTGTGTCAGCCCATGACTTTCAATGACCCCCAACTGACCACCCCCATGATAAATTTCTGGGGGCGTCCCTGTGTTGCATAATATTGCCATTTGATTGATCAGTGTTGCCATAAAAACATCTTCTGGGTTTGAATATTCACTCAGTGTAAACTTACATCTTGACAAGGACACATCTGAACTCAAGGTCCGCTTACAAGTGTTTCCTGGAGCTTTAAAGAGCATCTCCGGGAACATGGAATGCTTTTGAAAGCTCTAGGGGGGAAAAAAGTCCAATCATATTCAGAATTGTGAAAAGAATATACTGGTCCGTTCTCATTTCAAACTCATAAAATAGTGCTGATGTTAGTGCTTTTGGCATAAGTACGTGATGCTAAAAGGTACTTTTCTTGTGCACATGGAACGCCGCTGGATGGAACCTATTACATAATACCTGGCAGAACGGCATCACGTTAAAACTCTGCCGGTAACGACATAATATAAGCAGTGTGAGGGCGACAACAGGGTAGCCGGGAGTGGTGATGAATGGGTCCCACAAATAATGGACTTTGATGCGGGAGCCCCAGTGCAGAAGTCCCGGCTCAGTATGATGGGATTTATTGCTGTGCCTTACCATGTGGCTCTTTTGCCTAAACCTAACCACCCGTGTCAGGATGTGCGTTTTTTTGACATCTTGGCGTTGGTTGCCATCACAGAAGTGGCATCCCGAAATGTAAACAGCAGGTGCAGAAAGATATATAAAATTGTCAATTGTAGACATGAAAGTCCACTGCAAAGTGGCAACATGTGACAAGTTAGGATGAGAAGGTGTTGAACATAATGCACATATAGATAGATAGATAGATAGATAGATATTACACATAGTTCTATGATCCATGGTTAATATAGAAAATATTGATTACTGCAGCTTTAGCTTAACACTTGGATACCTGAGCAAATCAGATTGATTACTTTAAAAAACATGGGAAGAGGGTGATGAAAAAACTTAACAAGAAATGGGCCACAAATTGGGCAAAGATATCTGGAATTTGTATAAAGAAAAGTTGCAATAAAACAGCCTGAAAAAAGAAGAAAAAAAACAACAACCAAAAAAACGGGAAGTTTCAAGTGAGTTCTGAAAAGATATTTATCTTAGATTTATTTTTGTATGCTTGTAAAAAGGCATCTGAAGGCAGCACAAGAAAACTGATGTCTAGCCAGGTGTTAAAGGGTTAAGAAAGAAATGAAGGTCTGTAGGTTTGCGTCAATGAGATACATATTTGAACCAAATCTCATTTCCCACAGTGCTTTGGTCTCATTTTATTTTATTCAGTGATTGAAGCACTGCGAGCGAAACTTCATCTCCACTGTTTGATGAGTTGATATGATCACTGCTCGTGTTTTTACCATCACTCCAAACTGCAAAGCTGAACACACAGCGTTGATATCAGCTTGTTTTGTGTTTCGGCTGAAGTGACCCTTTAGATATGGTCCAGTCATTCATTCATTTAATCAGTCACTCAGTTACTGTCCTCTGAGGATCTGACAACACATCAGTCAGTCAGCCTGTTAGTGAAGCATTGGACTGTGTTCAAGAACCAACAGGTGACAGGTAAACACATGGACCACATGCTTTCACACCTCTGTCCCAGTCACTGACTCCACATATGGCAGCTTAACTCTGTGAATGTTACATGCAGCTCTACAGTCTATCAGCCAGTGAAAACAAGATGTACCATCTGAATCCAGTGAATCTGCAGCTGCTGCAGCGTTTTCCTCCCACAGCCTCACACTGTAAGTCAGCTCAGTGATGGAAACTGCTTCTGTTACGGACAGTCTCTCACCAGCAGCACACCAACTCACACCACTCGATAGTTTACATAAATAATTAATAACTCAGTACTGAAGAGACTGTACTGGCAATCTAACAATATTTCACGCCTCACAGCAAACAAATGATCGCTCCGTAATAATCCATATTCAACAGGAATCCGCAGATATCTCTCTTTAGCTATAAATGTCAACATTCAGTTGAGTGTCTGTGGCTGATACAGCTCAGAAAAAACTCTCCACACAGGCGCAACAACACACACTTATCACACATTTTTAAAAAACATATTTTTATGTAAACAGAAGCTTACCGAATCTCTCCGGTCTGAAAGTCTGTATCAAACTGACCGCCAGCTCTCTCTCTCCCGCTCTGTCTCGTTTACAGCCTCATGCGCGTGGTCTCTCTTCCTGAAGCACACACTCCCTGCATGCATGCGCGCGCGCACACACACACACACACACACACACACACACACACACACACACACACTTATTGCCAAATATGTGTCAACATGAAAGCCACAATATGACGTTTTAAAATAAATGCAGCATAGCTTATAGTCTTTGGTCTAGTGAAACAAACCCAAACTAAATTTGCGGTGTACGTCCACAAAACACACACACACACACACACACACACACACACATTGTCTTATATATGTATGTATGTGTGTGTGTATATATATTTAATCAGTTACAGTTTAATTATGATGATGATTTGCTCATGATGCTCATGATGATTAACTGAATCACGAAATGTTAAATGTTAAGGGTTATATATATATATATATATATATATATATATATATATATATTCCCAATGTAACAGTACAGACAAACCCGGTTACTGGCTATTTTTATATATAACCTGTTTTTTGTAGTTGTTGTTTTGGTTTTGTTTTGCTTAAGATGTCATACACAGCATTAAAAAAATTCCATGGAGATGCCGTGCACATTCCATATGGGCATATATGATGAATATTTGTGCTGGTAGCCTACATGCATGCGCAGAATGTGGAGTATAAACAGACGGATGGTAAATTAATGGAAAAAACAACACAGAATGTCTTGTAGAGGTGTTGGGCCTCCTTGTGCTGCTACAACAGCTTTAATGCGTCTCGGCTTTCGACAAATCTCTAAACTCTCTCAGTGTTCGGTAACTGTGGTGAATAACTGTCTGGTTTTTATCATTCTCATGTCTTTCCAGGCATGTTAAAACATAATTTATGAATTAGAGTAGGGTGTGTCGTCTACAGAAATACAGGACATATTGTGTCCCCTATTGATACTGCAACCAGCCATCTCCGTTTGTAATCCCCCATCTGCCCTTGTGGTGGAGATTTGCCCGTAAACTGGTTTGTTTCTGTGCATACTGTTTAGTTTTGCCCGGACTGACTCTTCCCCCCATAAGCTCAAAGGGCAGGTAACCTTGGCATTATTCCACTGGCCGCCATTGGCCATCACTTTCCCAATTTAACAGTATATGCAACCCTGAGCTTTCGCTGTTTTGATTTTAATTTCTGCACGTGCATGCACAGGCTACGTCATCGATCTGCGCATTTTTCTATGACGTGCAACTGGCAATGACAGAGTATATCAGTATATCCCATGGATGTATTATAGTGAAATCGATATATCCAAGCTGTGTTCGAAACCATTTACTCACCCCATTATTCACTATGTAGTGTGTAATACTCGGTTAGTTAATTGGTGAATATATAGGGAATAGCTGAAAGACATTTCGGACACTAATCAGGATTTTTTCCCCCGGAAATACATGACCAAATTGCATTCTGGTATACAGGAGTTAAATCATATGTACACTCAAATTTGCTGTGCATTGTGAGTATTTTATAGTGCACTATATAGTGAATGAAATTAACAGTTGTGCATTCAAAAACTAATACAAATTGGCAAACACACTACGTATATACTTCACTATTTCCACTGCTCAAACAGCTCTGATCTGTCTGCTTACACTGCAGTCACATTGGCAGATATCCGATTCATATCATATTTTTATCCACATATGATTCCATGTGCTTTTTTTTCTGCTGACACGGCCATGAGGCATATGGGAACTGGTCCACATGGGAGAAAAAAATCAGAATAGGGTCACTTGAACCATGTAATGTAATGCAGCCTAATAGGTTGTGCCAAAAATAAACAAATAAATAAACCAAATGGGCTGAAGCCCAACCCCAAAGCAAATTCACACCCCTTGAAAGTTTTAACCAAAAACCAAAAGTAGTTTTTGTTTCAATTATCTGGATCATTAAAGGGTAACTTTGGAGAGCACTGCAGCCAGCGGTGGTGAAACAGGGTGCAATGTAACCAATGGAGGCACCATCAACGGAAGTTTTTGCCACTGATGGGCTCAAACTTTTTCTGTGTTTGACAACATTATGAACAGGATCCCTTCAGAGACAGATGTTTGTCATCAAACCCACCAGGATCCATTTAAAATACACAGTGATTTTCATAATCCTAAAACACATTTAATTCAAAGTTAACAGAAGCAAAGAAAAAACCCACAAAAAAACTATCTTGTTTTGATCTGTCATTGTTCTAACAATCACCAACTTTGTTTAGTTGAGATAAACCCTTAGTTTACCCAGTTAGATGTGAAAATATGCTGGTTCTATACACATTTAAATTACCGTTTCTTTAAATGGAGTCTGGTGGGTTTGGCGATGGCAATTTCAGGGCTAATTCTAGTTAAATAAAAAGGATCTTACTCTCAAATAAAAAGGTCCATCTCAATAGGATCCTTTCTATAACATTTTCAGACATGCATAATAGCAATCTGAGCCTGTCAGTGACAAAACAAGCACTTTTAGTAGACGTAACATTGATGGTGCTCATTTGCCCCATAGTGATTCCATTACAGCGTGTTTCGCACTGCAAGCTTAAGTTTTCTCGCTGAATTCTCAACCAGTTTTCCATAAATGTTGCTTGTACTTAAAACAAAACCATGGGGAAAGGGTCCAGAATGGAAAATAAGTTACCCTTTAAATGTTCATTTATTGCCTATACGTATATTTTTGTCTTTTTTAAAAATTTCTTGTATCTACCACTTGAAACAACTGCCAACTGCATTAATTTCATTTTTGGCCACTTTGGCCTTTTGGCCACAACATCACCTGATCACCATCTGTAGCAGCCAGGGAGTTTGTGATGTCCGTGGTGCCTTCAGGTCTTCTGGAAAATATTAGATCAGTCAATCAATTTATTTGTGACATGAAATCATATTGGATACAATTCTTATGTAAAACAACCCTGTCAGTTCTTGTAATGTGTGCATTAAAACAGATGTTACATCAGCTCTGGGAATAAGGACCTCTTCTACAAAACCAGAATTTCCTAGATGTAAACAGGATGTAACAGTATGCACAGAAACAATGAAGAGGTGAGGGCCAGATGATGGATGTGAGCGACCCATTTCACTACATCCATCAGTTCTGCAAAAGTCCCTAACAACAAACCTTCATAGAAAATGACAGAACAGCAAACATGGTAAATAACTATTGATAAAAACAACAAAAATTACAATAAAATTTTCCCCAAAATTAAGCCAATCGTATATTTACCACTGTTGATTAATGCTGTTCATGTTTTTCATATCAACAGATACATACACAGATCTAAAAAAAAAAAAAATAAACCGTCAATATCCTGATATCAGCAAACAAAGTGCCCTTTCACAGTGGTAAAAGTACAGGTTTAAATCATGACATTAAATTAGTTTCTGAGTGTCTCACTCAGGGTGTTGATATCTGCTACTTCAACTTAGTGCTTTTCAAGACCATTTCAAAATCATTTTAAACCAAACTTTTGAGTTTTTCTTGGACAAATTATCTTTGTCTTATCAAGCATTGCAGGTCAGCATTAAAGGTAAGCATTATTATATGCAGTCCTGTGTATGTGGTAAAGTGGTAGGTTTTATTAAGGGATATGGTTTTTAGAATGAGTCTTGTTAGTCTTCATTTTGCCAACGGGTAAGTGCAAGTATAAAGTATTAAGCTAAATGGTCGGTTTAACGATTTGTCAGATTACATGTGGACTTTTACGCTGAAGATCTTGTCTCATTTTGATGACAACCTTGAGGTCGTATGCCTTCACAAACCCGTCAAGTTGCAGATATAATTTACATTCATGTATATTCACCTGCAGAAAAACCTACATAATCTAAAACATGAATGCTTCACAAATATTTAACCCAGCAGCACAGAAGATCTTAACAATCAGCACAGATTCAAGATGGACATCCAAGATGATTGTCACATATGAGCACAGACTTGAATCAAGGCGGACATTTAGGCCAAATTAGAGGACATTCCTTCAAGGCCTTCTTGAGGTCACAGTGACCTTTGACCACTAAAATCTGATAAGTTCATCCTTGGGTCCAAGTGGACATTTGTGCCAAATTTAAAAAAAAAAACAAAAAAACAAAAAAAAACTCATAGTGTGATATAAGGTTACAATGACCTTGACCATTGACCACCAAAATCTAATCAGTTTATCGTTGTCAAAATGGACGTTTGCGTCAAATTTGGCGAAATTCCCCCCCAGCATTCTTAAGAAAACACATTTACGAGGCATTAGCCAGAAAAGCTATCGGTTCAAGTCGGGTCAGCCTCGCCCTGATGCCAGCTCTCCTCTCTCTCTTCATCCAGTGCTTTTAGTTTTGTTTCTTACCTCTGGTCTGACTGGCTGCTCAGCATATACCATTGGTGGAGATCCTCTCGCGGTCTGCTGCATTCAGTCGAAACCCCACACAACTTTTCCCGATGTTGACAAGAGCTTCTCAATCGGAAAAAAAACATTGTGCTTCAGCAGAAGGGGCCATGGAGTTGAGAAAAAAGGAAAAATATAGCAAAAAGTAGCAAGAATTTGAGGAGCTAATGGCTGCTGCATCTACAAAGTACATTCAAAATAAAACAAATTAAGCTCTTATTATAAAGTTGTCAGTTGGCACCTATGAAGAGTCCTAAAAGACACAAGACACTCAGTTAATACACCAACTTACACAACAAAATTAGAGTTTATAAATCTTTATTACCAAAAAGCTTTTGGATGTAATAATAATATCAGCCTCAGTCTATACTGAATCACACTAATAGCCTTTAACAGTAGTCACATCACACATAGCAGTCAGCGACGGTCATAAAGTGAACTAAAGTTATTCCAGTTACAGCAGGAAATGTCTGTGACGTCAGCTCCACTCCACCTTCTGCTTTCACTTCCCTCATGTGACGCTGCAGCGTCCCACAGCTATGTGGTATCCTTTTTAATCATCTAGTGCTGAGACCCACACACAGAGGACACCAAGTGTTACGAAAATCAGCCTGTTGGTCCACTGAGCAGAAAGCGGCCGAGTCAGGCTGAGGATTTCAGCACTGTTGCTCTTAACATCGGGGAGGAAATCTGACCAATAGGAAGAATCGCCCCAAAGACTGGTGTGTAATGGGACAGTAACACAGGGGAACAGACTGACACACAGGGAGACAGCAGATCAGGCAGAGACAAGAAGACATGCAGACAGACAGGAAGGACACACACTTTTCAAAAAGCCAATAACATACACACACAAGTGCGTGTGTTGTTTCCACAAAAAAAAATATTGTTTGTGGGGGTTCAATATGTTTTTCTACTGACGTCAGCCAACTGAAACTGACTGACGCACACACACACACACGCACACGCACACGCACACACACACACACACACACACACACACGGCCTGAGGGAACTAATAATGCAGAGATGCCTTAAGTGCAGACATAAAGAAGGCAACACACACCGACCCAGAAACAGGCCGACAGGTTGCAGCACAGACAGCATCAGCCTACAGTGTATCACATGTTACGTCAGCTGCTAACATCATCTCACTACTAGAATATTTAAAATATATTTTTCTTAAATCTACAAATCTTGGAACCTTTTTTTAACCAGTTTACACGAACTGACCTTAATTAGTTTTTTTTTTTTTTTGGTATCAAACATTTTCAAGGTGAAGCTCCAGAAGATATTTTTTTAAAAGTATCTCATTTTTGCCAAGTTTATATACTCTACTGTCATGTAAAAATGTTACAGGTAAAATAATTTAGCTGGTTGCATATTGACACGTGCTTTTTGTTTAAAAATAAGCAGAAATTAGTGATGGATCCTCATTTCATAACTCCAGTGTTACATCTTCTTCCTCCTCATCATCATTCTAGTGCGTTTAGGAATGTCTCCACTGTCACTTGTTTTGCATTTACAAACAGCAGTACAGACAAAAGGTCAGTTCATCAGCATAATTAGCATGAAATTGTTTTTTTCTCCCATTAACGTCATCATCTGTCTCCCATGTGTACTTTATTCATTTCTTCTTCCTCTTCCTCTTCTCTCTGTTCAGTGCGATTCTAAGTAAACACCAAGTGTTAACTCCTCCAACAGTCACCTGTCAGTGATGACGACAGCGATACAGAAATCATTCATGTGTCTCTGGTAAAATCTCAACCTGTGGTTTTGAGTTTCAGACGGGAATATGAGATTCAAGATAAGATTCAGTCTTAACTCAGTTTTGTATTATGTGCACCTGTTCGTGGGATTCAGGCACATTTCAGTTAACCCTTTGAAACCTGATGGCTTGATTTCTTTGAAAAACATGGAAAGAAGGCGATGAGCAGTTTAACAAGAAATTATCCAAAAATTTGCACAAAAAAAAAAGAAAATTACCTGGAATTAGGAAAAAAAAAAGAATAAAAGTGAGAGAACAAATACAAAAATGACCTAACAATAATACATGTAATAATCTATTTTTTATAATAATTATTATAATTGTTATATATATACTTTTCTTGATTTTGTCCAAGTCATTTTTTGAATGAAACTCTTTTTTTCATTTTAGGTCATTTCCTTGTCACCTTTTAGTAATTCTTTGCAATTTGCTGGACAATTTACACCAAGTTGCTGATAACTTTTTTCCCCTCAATTAAAAGAAAAACTGTTTCAAAGGTTTAAATGTTGCGAAAGGCGTCTGAACACTGTGCAAGAAAACTGATGTGGATCCAGGTTTTAAACGGTTAACTGTGAGAGTGTGAAAGATTAAACATTGCCTTGTATTCTCTCTCTTTAGAGAATGCTCATTTTGAAAATGTTTCTTTGTCAGACCTGGTCAGACTGCATTTTTTTATATTAAACAGGGAATCCACAATTGAAATAAAAAACAACAAAAAACAGCTAATTTCTCGTACACTGATTTTATGCTCAAGCCAGAATTATTTGACATTTAATGCGTCTGAATTGTGTGACCAGGTGATACACTTGATACAGGGCGTCTGCAGTATCAAAAACTTAAATTAAATGCTGTAAAAACTCTTCAAGATTATTTTTAACTAATTAAATTAACTGATGATCGATTAATCGGTCATTAAGAATTTAATCAAAAGTGAAATTTAATCAAAGGATTGACTATGCAATGCTGTCAAAGCAATATGCGGTGAACTTTGATTGAGGTAAAACACATTTGGTATTATTTGAAATAAACAACATTTTTATGTTTGTTTGTTCTTTCAAATAACGATTAACGAATAACGATTAATTGATCATTAATTTTTACCAATAGTCAATTTAGGAAAGTGCTTATGATCTGGACCCCTATTTTTAACCAAATTTTAAAATGATTTTTGCAAAAATCATCATTTTCTGATTCAAGTATTGCAGTTAAGTTTGTTGTCCCGTGCAGAGATACGTTTTATTTAGGAATATAAATGTTAGAGTGAGTTGGATAAGTCTACATCTTTTCAACAGGTAAGTGCAAGAATCAAGTAAAAACACAGTATGAGGTTCAGTGGTTCGTTTGAAGGTTTGCAATATCATAAATGTTGACTTTAACACAAAAAACTGTGACTTATTTTGATAAAAACAAATTTACCTGAATGATCTATGTCAAATGTTGAAAAAAAACAACTTTTTAGAGTGGAACACATGGAAGACAATGAACATATTATACTATGATTAAAGTATCTGTTGGGATTACCAACAGAAGTGGGAAATATCTGGTATTTCTGGCCAGTTTTCTTGGTCATTTTGTGTTCCTCAATCTGCATGTGAGATTCCACTGTTCGAATTCCCATCATGACAAGGAAAATGAATGTATTAAATTATTAAATTATTATGTTATTATGTATTCAATTATTTAACAAAAAACAAGATGTTACCAATTATTTGGAGATTTTACGACACAATGTCAGAAAAAAAAAGAAAATCCAACTTCCCTCGTCTGAGCATTTTTAAGACTTTTGAATGATTCATTTAAGTCAATTTCATACCAATTGAGGCCTTATTTTTAGGTTAATGACTTCAATGCCTTTTAAGACTTTTTAAGGGTACACGGGAACCCTGAGTGCAAGACATGAAGAAATCAGCAACTTCCTGGTAACACCAACTGGACACATTAAATATCAAAATCAAATTAGGTCTCTGCTGTTTGTTTTTTTTAACCTATCTTTTATGTAAAATTGAAATTTTTTTAAAACAAGCTGTTATATTCTTTTTTGTCGCACTACAAATATATTTGGAAATAAGGAATTGTGTTATGATTTTGATTATGAAAAGAAAAAATGATTGTTGTCCAACAGAATAGAGCGTATACGTGTGTAAAATATGAGCATGGTGCACCAAAGTCTGAGATTCACCAGAGACACTTAGACCTGAAGAGAAGAAAATCATCGGAAAAACAAATGAACAATCTACCAAACACTTGGTGCATTCACTTATTTTAAAACTCTGAACTTTTGCCAAGACTAACTCATTCATGCAAACTCTAACAATCCAGATCACAGCGCGTCTGGAGTCAGCCTGAATCTCTCCCTGTTGTGCAGTGCTTACAACTGTCTGGCTAACTTAGCGTGCAGCAGAGCACCCTACCAAAACACAGTGGCTTACCCACCGCTCTGTGTGTGTGTGTGTGTGTGTATGTGTGTGTGTGCATGTGTGTGTGTGAATTAAGTCCAGCTCAATGGTTAGCGAAGCCACAACCAACCCCCTCAAGGACAATTCCTCAGTGTCTGTATATATCATTGTGTGTGTGTGAGTTTGTGTTTGTGAAACTAGTGTTGGCTCGGGCTGAGCAACATTTCCAGTAAAGTGTCAGAGTGTTGCATGCTGGGACAGAATCTAAAGATGGAGGGAGAAGGACTGTAATTTAACTGGGAGGAGCCCCTCCATCTCTGTCCTGTTTATCTACCCGTCCTCCCGTCACTCCGTCCATCTCTATATCTGTCCACCGCTCGCCATCCCAGCATCCCTCACTTTCTTCTCACTCTCTCTTTACCTCATTTGTCCTTCACTTGCTTTGACTCTCTTTGCTTTCCTCCCTTAGTTTTCCTTCCTTTCCTTTGTTCCTTTTTTTTCCCCAGTGTTGGTTCTAGATAACAGAGGGGAGGAGGACAGAAAAAAGGAGGAGAAATTTGATACATTCAGTCGCTCTGGTGCTTCTGGTCGCCTTCACTTTAGTTCGATCACTCCTCCCGGTGATGACTAATTCCTGGCCTATGGTTTTCCAGAATCCGTGGCGTCCAGGTAAACATTAGCAGGGCCGGACAGCATGTTGGTCAGCAGTCAAAGAGTTCCAGCTCATAGACTGAGCCCATTCTTCTGGTCCACATCTATGCATGGTAGCACTTGTCCTCTGTTCCCGCAGGCTTTAAGTGTTATGGATTTGCAGACATCTCAGCTCCCATTTCTGTGTATGTTAAAAGTTGCACTCTCTAACAAAACATCCACCGTTCATTTTTCAAACAGCAATCGCAATGTTTAAAAAAAAAAAAAAAAATCTTTTGGTTGCTCCTTTGTCCAAAAAAACAAAAACATCCTGTGGGCTCTGGCTGTTTACTGGATCACAGAAAACATGGTGATAATAAAACAGCAGAGGCCCATGAAATCCAGCAGAGACCATCTTTAGTGTTGTGGGGTTTTAAATCATTAAAAAGACCATCAATGACTGAGCTAAAATCTGTTTCACTCCCCCCCTTGGAGACAATAAGCTTGTGATGAAAAACTGCAAGGGGAAATTCAGTTCAGATCCAGGATTTGAGGCGTGATGTGATTGTTTGGGTGCAGCTGCTTTGCTTCAGGAAGCTTTCTGATGGACTGTTTTAATGAACTGTATTGGCAGGTGGCGTAACAGGTTTGGTTGTTTATATAAAAAAAATGTTTGTTCCCAAATATACAAGCTGAGCTCCTTTATGTAGACATATGTATACACGTGGATTTGCTTTCCAGGATTTTGTTTTGTTTCCAGTTGATGTTTTCTTCCAGAGTCATAACATTTCTCCACAATACAGACATCTCAGTCCAGAGACTGATTGCTTGCGTCTGAGGGTTTGGACTCAGCATGTGCAGCTACAGTATTTCTGTCTTTAGACATAGCCACACCCATAGACGTGCATTAGTGTCAGCGTTTAGACGCAGCCATACTCATACCACACAGTCTGGGGGTCGTTGTTGGGGTCGGGGGAAGCTGGCGTGCTTTTTGGGCGCTCTGCAGAGGCACATCTCAATCTCTCACTTTCTTTCTTTAAGTGGGAGGAGTCACCTGACCGCCCCTCCCTCGCCACCTCCCCATGATGCTCTGAGGTGTCGTCAGGCCGTGTGGCAGGCATGGCCCTGACGGGGGTTACCATGGCGACCTCTCCTCGGTGGTGGTAGGAGGAGGACGCGGTGGGGCCGTTCCGAGAGACAGGAGTCCTCCCTCTGTCTCTTTCTCTCTCTGCATATCTCTCTGTCTGCAGGTTGAGAGATGACGAGTGGTGAATAGGCGGGTTTAGCAAGCTGTTATCTCCATGGTGATTGGTCGGACCAGCTAGCCGGGCCGAGAGCGGCCTTTCTCTCCCACTGGCCCCTCCCCCTTGTCTCCGAACAACTACGTCTGATTGGCCTTCATTTCCTCGGAAACTGTCTGGTCCGTTAGAGCGCAGCAAATCGGCTGAGGCTAGGCTGAAAGCTCTGCTCAGTGATTGGCTGCTTCTCTGGGTGACAGTTTGGCCCGAGGCTGGGGACTGGCCGACAGGCTGGCGAGGTGAGGGCTTGACACTCTGGCCCGGCCTCTGGCTGGGTGACTGTACAGTGGGTGTGACATAGCTGGTGGGAGTCACCTGATCTCTGCTTGCTGGAGCTGAAAGGGCGGGACTTCTGGTGAAGTAGTCAGTCATCAAGTCCTCCCTGCTTCCTGTGGACACCTGGACAAAGCAAAAAAAAAACAATAATTACAAAGAACAGGGTTCCTGCAACTTAATGTAAGTTAGATTTAAGACTTTTTAAAAGGATTTTTAATGCCACTCAGAATGAAGTTTAAGGCCAATTTTCTAAAAAACAGGAATGAAGAAGGACAATTTTATTTTGCCCAAATGTTTTTTTTTGTAATATAAAACATGATGGGTTTTTTTGTAAGGTAAAAAAGTTAGATCAGCTACAACAAAGGAAAAAGTAACTCTTTTTAGAGTGGAACACATGGAAGACAATGGATATATTATATTATAAGTATCTACTGGGTTTACCAACAGAAATGGGAAACATCTGGCATTTATGGCCACTTTTCTTAGTGCTTTTGAGTTTCTCACTCTGCATGTGAGATTCTACTGTTTGAATTCCCATCATGACGTATGAAGTAAACACCACGCGCCTGTGCAGTGGTGACATCACCGTTCTCAAAGGATCCACGCATTGCCACTTTACACGGTGTGGCGTTTTAAAAAGATTACACTCTGGAACCCAGCTTCAAAAGTTTGCATTTTGAGGCCCCTAAAACTCTGCTGTCATGTGAACGAAAGGCCAACCACAACAAAAGTTTTAACATTTCATGCAAGAACAGCTGCTGTGTGAACGGCCCATAATTTGGGTCAATGATTTAGCGCTGCTTTGGTGGAGATAGACAATAATTAATGGCAGAGCATCACTGCGTCTTGCCAGTTAAGGAGCTGAAATTAGCGTGTTCATCTGGGTGTTGTGTTTCCATCACTGCCAACCAAAGTCAGAGGCAACTATTTCCTGTTAGTACTGCAGAGTCAACTAACTCGAGTATGAATGGCCACACTTTCCCATTGCATTAAACGCCACATATAAGTGGATGTTAGCTGTTTTTTTTGTGCTGTGGGAAAGAGGCTTAAGACAGATTTTAACAAATTTTGACCAAAATTTCAACTTTCTGTTACTGGCTTTTGTATGAAAGCGGTTTCAAAATAAAAATTTTCGACAGAATTAATTTGCAAGTGTCCAGGTTACACTAAAATATCTGCTGTTGGTCTATTGCTGTGATACCTTTGATGTTAGGGTGGGGATCAGTATTTATATCAATTTATTATATTGATTTAAACTTGCTGTCATTATTGGAATCATCATGGCTTTAGTATTGCATGGTCATAGGAATGTGTGCTGTTCAGAGGCAAATATGAAGACCTCTCCCTCTCTGCGGGACCACCAATAAGAATTATTATGGGTGTTGCAGCTCTTTTAGTAAAACAGTATACTTGTTTGAACTGAACAGATGCGTGATGAGTGAGATTTTCAGTGACTTCAAGTAACATTCTCACACCTATTTCACATGCCTGGCTGAGTCAGAGCATACACAGAAATGAAACATCTGATTTGTAGGCAGGAGTCTGCCTCACAACAGTTAGATTAGATGTGAAAAGAAGTACTTTCATTAATATGAACAATGACTAACAATGACTCTTTGCTCAGGAAGACCCTTCACTTCACGTGCCAGCAGTGTGATCACTTGCAGATTAAAGTGCATTTATTCATAAAGAATAAAGGTCTGCATACCTTGAATGTGTAACTCCGAGATGAGATAAGAAACTCTCTCATTATTAGTATGAGGTGTTAGATGTAGGCTGCAAAATAACTCAGCGGGTTCAGAGAAAATAAAGTCATTTTCTTCTAAGTTTGACTTCATCAACATAACAGAAATTGTGTGCTTTTAAAATTTCAATTATCCAGACACAAGATACCTATACTACACTGCGCAGTCAAAACAGACCTTCCTCAGTTGGAGAAGTTTAAAACTTCTGTGATGACCTCAATGTTCAGTGGTTAAAATGTTAAAATTTGCATTTTTACTGTTTTTATGTTGCTTTTATTTCCTTAACATGGAAGTGCTTTTATTTTGAAGAGACAATGGACAGGCAGAAAAACGCAGAAATTAGTAGTAGGAAAACAATGAAGTAACGTTAAGACAAATACAAAGAAAAATCTAAGTAAAAAAATTTGAACAGGGAGAGTTTAGCTTCAGTCGAGTGGGCAACAAGATATGGATTGAATTTATTTGTCTAACTGTCTTGTAATTTAGAGTTTTTGTGTATTTTTATTACCTAAAGCTGTCATTAGAGCAGAGATTAATGTATTTGCTTTCTGTTTATTTAATTTCCATATAGCTCTTATGCTGGTCAGTGAAGTTCATCAAAGAAAATAAAACTACATTTGACCATTAGTCCAGGCTTGTTATTATTTTGACTGGTACGCTGCAACATCAGATATAAGCCTGTCCCAATTAAATGTCCAGCCCCTTTTACTAGCCAGGTGTAGCTGCACATTTTGACAAATAAAGGCCTGTCTCAATTAGGCTCGATTACCATATAGTTCATTTTTAAAGTTCTTTGGCTACCTGCTAGAACTAAAATTAATTAGCTGCTTAGATCTGCATACAAATATAGATGTTTCAGCTTTTGTCAAAATCAACATGTTACAGACATGGTAAAGTTAAGATGAGGAGAATCCTACACTAAAGATAGTGTAAGATAAATTTTGTGTGAAAGGAAATAAAGGCCCGTAAAGGCCTTTTCCATATAGCAGCTTGTCCCAAATATAAGCCTTTTGAGTTCAGTGGTTTAAGCAAATATTAGCACGGTTATTAACTAAAGTTTTACTGTATGCTAAAAAAAAGTCGAGCTACAACATTCTTAGAATACACAGACATTCAACTGAAAAACAGACATGAAAAAGACACAGACGGATCATTATCAGGACATATTTCAATGTCAATCATTTGTGATGAGTACAGAGCATTTTAAATAGTTTGTGGAGTTAAAGCAATACTTTGCTTAGGTTGTATCAAAACAATGTGGGTAGTATAAACTTCCCTCCATCTAACCAGTGCCCAGATCTCACTGTTTCCCCACATAGCCATACTCCACCAGACGATGTGTCTTTCATTTAAACTACATCCAATCAAACAGTAAAACTAAGCAGCACTGATCAAATAATAAAAGATTGTGTTACTGCACTGCCTCTTTCTTCCCCGAAATAGTTTCAAAAACACATTTTAGTGCCCTGTTTAGCTATAAAAGCGAGAGTTTGTCAACAGGAAGTGGGCACCGTAGTGCTTTCTGTACCGCAAAAAAAAGAAAATGAAAAAATTGAAATAAAACTGTAAAACTAAGCAGCTCTGACTGAGTAGAAACCAAGATTTTATTCCTAAGTTGCATTTCTCTCACATCAAATATGTTCAGAATTATATTTTAGCCTACTGTTTAACTGTAATATGAGATTCTTTGATACCAGTTGGCCGCCATTGTGTCAAACAGACAAGTTCACATTGTCACCTACCGGCAGGAGCCTTTGTTGGTCCACTGAGGCGCAGTGCATTCGGGTAGTTGTAGGTTTTCTACCTCTTAAGCAAAAACAATTGCTACAGCCATTTTCCTCTGCTTTCTCTGGTCATTAAGCACCAATTTTAAAAAAAAGCATTGCTTCTGTCTAGTAGTGCTTCTATAATACATAGCTCTGGATTTTTACCACACAGTCTCAAGCTGTGAACCAACATGACGAAAACTGTACTCTGTCTCTATTATTGTCCATCCTAAAAATAGCCACACAGCCTGTCCCTGAAAGGTCTCCACAGCCAGACCTGCATAGTAATACTGCAATTTCTTAACTCAGGAACAATGATTCACCGGTTCAACACTGACCAAACACCGAAAAATGACTGTTTATCTGTCTGCATAATTTACAACATCCTGTCATTTCAGTTTTCATTATTGTTGACACATGAACACCCGGTACAGAAGGTCAATCGAGGAGTATTGCATTAGTTTCAGTTTTATTCTCATGGCTGTAAAGTTAGTCTTTACTTTTGATGAATGCCTGGCTGTAGGTCAGAACCAAATGGCAGCAGGTTTCTGGGGCTTGAGGCTCTGATGAGAACTAAACAAAAGCTTGCATCCATCATTTTTTTTTTTTAATTTCTGCCTTCAATCTGCAGGCCAAATTATCAATCCAAAGAAGTCACATTTACTCAAACGGCAGTAAGCAAAATGATCAATAGCTGCTCTATTCATCATCTGACCAGTGAATCCTTTAGCCATTACCTTCACGAGTTTGAGATCAGAAATGAGTGACAGCATAAAAGACACCTTGATTACATTTTTCCCATCTAAAAGCATACATTATTCAAAGAATGTTAATATTGTATAAGTTTCCAGCAGCTGATCTGAAGTCTTGATGTGTTTAAAGCTGATTCAGAATGATTCCATTACCTAAAAACTCAATTCCTCTAGTTTTGTTCATGGTTTTTCCTTGGTGGATGACGAGTCCAAAACTGATTCCAGTTGGGCTAAAAAACCACCATCAAATGCAATAAATCTGTGAGTCACATAAAAACAAACCCACATTCTTCTATTTTCTTCTTAAGGTGAGTCATTTCTCATTTTTCAACATTTCCTCCAACTCCCTCTGATTATATTCCTCAACTTGGCATTTAAGATACTCCTCTGAAATTCCATGAACCACAAGAACTCTGTTTAATGACTTTTCTTGTGTCATTGTTGAGTGTTTGGTACTTTCTGTGAGGCAGCTGTCTTACACCCACCACTTTAACTGCTGTAAAATTGTGTATCTGGTCTGGGGACCTCTCTCACTGTGTGGCATAGGACCCCTGTTTTAGAGACATGACCAAAGATATCACCACGTTTCTTTCACAATGGTTATCTTTCGTCTGAGACTGCCCAAAATCACACAGTGTATACCGGACTTTAGAGATAAGATGAGGATCTGGAGTAGACCCGCTTCTCCTTGGCGTTGAAAGGGGCTATTTGAGGTTGGGGCATATAATCAGGATGCCTCCTGGAGGCCTCCCTTAAAAGGTTTTCCAGGCATGTCTGATCAGAGGAAGACACTGAGGCTGACTCAGAACACACTCGAGGGATCATATATCTAATTTGGCCTGGGAAAACCTTGGGGAACCCCCAGCAGAAGCTAAAAAACCTTAACTGTGGATAAGAACGTTTTGAATACCCAACTACCACTGCAGCCCAGACCCAGACATTTGTATTGATGACCACAAGAGCTAACTGTTTTTCTTATGTGAGTACATGCATATTAGCATCTTTTACACTATATGCATGTCTTTCTTACCATAGGAGGTGACTGCAGGTTGCTCTCTTGCAGAAACTCTTCCAGTGTCACCATCTCACTTCCAGGAGAGGATGGACGGGTCTTACTCCTCACCCCGCCTCCGCGCTGTGGTTGGGCCCGCTGAGGCGTGTGGTCGTATGGAAGGGTGGAACTACGTGACAGACTCTGTTGTAATTGGCTGAGACCAATGACATCATCACTGGAGAGGCTGGCTGAGCGAACCTGGCGATCTGATGTGTCTAAAAAGATTAAAAATGTCATGTCATTACCAACTGAAACTGGGTATCAACTGATTACTGCAGGGTTTTTAGGACAGAATACTGTGTGTAAAACCTGTGCAAACTGTGTAAAGACTTAGTCATGTCAGTCTATTATCAATTCAATAATACATTTTACTTAGTTAATTGGTATGATGTGTGTGTACCTCTGCAGTTGACGGGTGAGTTTGAGCTGGAGGTGTTGTGGCTGTAGTCTGCTGACCCTGGGCGACCTCCCGTGTTGCCATGTTGACCAAACACAGAGTCAGAGGTGTTGTGGCGGGAGTCTTCATCAAATAAGAGCCCTGAAATGTTTTTTCGCACTGTCATAAACACACTGAGGCTGCTGTTGACTTGTGAATAAGGTCGTCTGTATAAATAACCTGGCTTACCTCGGGGCCTGCGGCCGGGGCCTTGACCCATTCTGGAGCTGGTGCTGTTATTTAGACCTAATGAGGATGACTGATGGCTCGGAGTGGAGCTCAGAGCTTTATGGCCCTGACCTGAGGGCAGGAAATTCAAACTGATTAGTCTGTCAGGAGCAAACCAGTCTTATCGCAGAATAATTCATTCCTATACTGAAAAGAAGGCTATCTTTCACCTTTTATTGATCATAAATCTTTGCTTCATTATGGATTTCATTTGACGTGAGCCCTAATACTATAAAAAATATCTCCTTTTACCTTAATCCTTTGAAATCTGAGCAAACTGGCTGGATTTCTTTCAAAATTATGGGAAGAGGGCAATGAGCAACAAAAAAGAAATAATCCTAAAATAATCTAGAAATTAAGGATGACAATGATTTATCAGCGATCAATGAATCGGTTGTTAAGTACTTAATCGAATATGTGAAATTTGATTGATTAATCAATAGGCTATGTAATGCTATCAGAGTATATGAGATATTTTCCTGTGAGCTTTGATTGAGGAAAAAAACTAACTAAGCTTCTATGTCCTTTCAAATATATTTGAAAATATATATATTTTACTAATAATCAATTAAGGAAAGAGTTTACAATTTCCAACCTTACTAGAAATTAATAAAAAGTAGAAGAAAATTAGTTTAAAAAAAAACCCAGCAAGACAATATAAGGTAAACAAGACTTAGAAGGAGTGCTTAAAAATTATCATTTTGTAATAATAATTTTAAATATGTAATTAAGATCATTATAAATATATTTTTCCTTAGACAATTTTTAAAAATAATTTCCTAAATTTACTAATATCTTGCTATTTGTGGAACACTCCTTAACCAGTTGCTCATTGCCCCTTTTTTCATGTTTCTGACAGAAATCGCTCCAATTTTCTGACAGTTCAAAGGTTTGAATACTTGTAAAAGCCATCTGAAAGCAGCTTCAGACAAGAGATGCCAATCCAGATGTCAAAGGGTTGCATTTTAAAGCATTTATCAAAAGCACAAGTATTTCAATGAGGAAATGAACAGATGAAGGAAAATCTGTCTTTGCTTTGACAAACCACACATTGCTTGATGTCTTCCCTATCTCAGTTTAGGCTTTCAAGCAAAAAAAGATGAAACAGCCACTGACAACACTAAACAGAATAAGACCTAAAGGAGAAACAGGCCAAAATTTGTGGAAATAAATAATCAAATGATTTTTAGTTGCTGATTTCACACATAATACAAGTAAATTACAACGTAAATGCCTTTAACACCTTTAAGCTATTTTTTACTTCCATCTCAGACTGCTCAGTTTTCCTTCAGGATTCACAACTTTTTTATTTAATGTTATTGTCAACAACCATTAATATACTCATTACCTTGACCGTGTCCATCCTCTCCATTTACACTCTCATTGCTGCCTCCTGGAGTGCTGCTACGATAAAGCCCATGGCCCCTGTCAGCCAAACCTGCAGAACAACCAAAATGATGTAAGGAACCATTCTGTACGCCAAAATATGACCATGACATGTGTGGTGTGCTGAACATAGAGCAGCAAGAAAGACAAGCGAGACATTCACTGATTCAGGCGCGCTGGGAGCTTAAAAATCACTGTCATATCTGTCAACAGATGTCATTAAGAATGATAAGGAACAAAATAATGTCACGGGACAGAAGTCGCTGACATTTCTGTGCAACACAGTGAGTCATCTAAATACCACGTCAATGAAAGTGTGAACATGGATGCAACCAACAAAAAGTGCTGCCATGTGCCATCATGAAAAGTTCAAAGTACAACCTAAACTATTCAATTTAACTTCTGATGGCCGCTAACAGCTAAAGGTACCAGAGATTCCTAATCCGGAAATTCTATAAAGTGGCATCTATTAACTAAGACACTGCTAATAGTAACGACAATCAACCATTACTTGGGAGTCCAAATTTCACTCTCTGTTCAGAGACAGTCTGGTATTTTGCTCTCATAGTTCGTTTGGCCACTTTCCAACAGTAACAAAAACAAAATGGTTATTTTGGCAAAGTGGAAAATGCGGCCTTAGTTATTGTTAGTTACTCTTCTCTGATTTAAAGAGAGACTGTAACTTTTGCTGAACGACTGCAACTGTGGCCACAAGTGGAAACGACAGCGTTGTAGCACAATTATTCCACCACAGCCTCATGAGGCAACCTGACTGAGATCGAATGGAATGAGAGCACATACAGGAGACAGGTTTACTTTTGTAATAACGTTGATGAAATGTTTCTTTAGGACATGCTATAACACAGAGTAACAGTAGCAAAGAGTCATAAAGTCAGTGAAATGACTGAGCAATGTAAGTAACACTGCTCTAAGCTAATGCCAGCTAATATTAGTACCCATAAGCTACAGGTATTACCCACAGACTGTATATAAAGATGGACAGCATGACAGTTCCCCTACAATGTAGCATTTCAGTATGGATTGCACGCTGGTGGCTGGCTGCAGCACAGGTCGTAAAGCCAGCAGCTTTACAGAAGCTGATACTAGCGTAATACATTGGTGTTGAAAAACCCATAAAAGCTTTGGCACTTAAGAAGCTGATTTCAGATAAAGGATGGACAGAAGAAGGGTAGACAAACACAAAGTAGACAAACAAGGAAAGCTGAAAGGGAGGTGCTACCTGACACATTTGTGGTTAATGTGGTAACCTATTCCTGCTGAGTGAATTAAAGGCACAGTTCACCCCAAAATCAGAAATACACATTTTCCTCTTACCTGTGGTTCTACTTATTAATCTAGATAAGTTTTGGTGTGAGTTGCAGAGTGCTGGAGAGATCCATCATAGAGATGGCTGTCCTCTTTCCAGTAAAATGCAACTAGATGGCACTCGGCTAGAGGTGCTCAAGCTAAGAAAAAAATACTTTTGCAAAACTCAGCAGCAAAGTCTCTCCTCATATATCATGACCTAGTTACTCAGGATAATCTACCTAAGAGACATTGCTTTTGAGTTTTCAAATGTATTTTTTGCACGCTTTTTTTGAGCACCAAAAGCCAGCTAGTTCCATTATATTGAAGAGACATCTCTATGGCCAATTTCTCCAATACTCTTCAACTCTCAACAAAACTATCAAGATTAATAAATAGCACTAAAGAGAAAAGGAAAAATATGCATTTTGGTTTTGGGGATGAATTATGCCTTTGCAAGTAATCTACAGTAAAGCTCAGTGAAGCGAAGAGATCTATCTTCAAGCAGCTCCCAGTGTAGAACTGACTGAGATCTGCTTTTAATACAGACATAAGTCTTCACCCAGACACTTACCAGATTAAAAACATTAAGTGAGGTGACAGCACACAAACACACAAGTGTTATTTATACACATACAAATCAAAAATAAAAATGCAGATATATGCAGGCATGCCTGGCGTGCTTGGAAACAGATGCGCACATACACACACACACACACACACACACGCGCACACACACACACACACACACACACACACACACACACATAAACCATCTCTACACACACTACTTACTATAATACTGGCTGGCTCACAACCGCATCATGCATGCACCTGTTGGTATGTGTTTATGTGTGTGCATGAGGAGTGAGCAACTTGTGATTGCATTAGTGTTTCTGAGGTGTGTGTATTTATGATATGTGCATTTTTGTGTGAAGTTCTACGAGTCACAATGATGAGTGTTGTTGAAAAGTCTGTTGTGGAGGTGGCAGTGATGATGATGATGATGATGATGATGTGTATGGTTTAAAAGGATGATGAGGAGGATTTTAGAATACTCCGTTGGCTGAGATTGGCTGGCTACTCATGACGTCAGCTGTGATGTCAGTGGAAGACCAGAATCGCAGTCTTCTGGTGAGAGAGAGGGAGGGACGAGAGGAGGAGGAGGAGGAGGAGGAAGGGAGGAGGAGTTTGTCTTGACTTTTACTGCGGAAAAAATGGAAGCGTTTTGGGGTGGTGGGAGCTGAGATTGAGAGAACGGAGAGAGACAGGAGGGAGAGATGGAGAAATGTAAAGAAAACCATGAAATAATGACAGTGAGTAAATGAAAGAAAACAGTAAATTAAGAGGGTATTACGTATATGATGAACAGAATGAAAAATAACTGATATCATGCAAGAAATCCCTTTAGAATAAAACAAGAACACAGAAATCTGTTGTAAAATAAAACCATGCATTAGACCCAAGACTGACCTCAACTCACTCTGAATATAAACATAGTGTGGCTCATGGTGCAAAGCTCAGTGCACAGGAAGTGATAGAAATGGTTTGCAGAGCTCAAATTTATGCAGACAAACAAGACATAATAGTAGAGCAACTAGCAGGGCTTACTGTTTTTTTTAACTTATCTCCAATAAGATGAATATGACAACTTCCATGTGCCAGTGGAATTCAATTTTGAACCCACGAAGAGGGAATTGAGCTCAGCCATGAGTAGAATTCCATTTAAGAGAAGAGCACCAAATAAAAAAAGAAAACCCATGGAAATAAAAACATAAACAAAGCTTGGAACATGCATCAGAACCCTGTTCTATTATAAGGACAGAGTGATGAAAAGTATGCGGCAGGGCCGTATTCACAAACATTCTGAATGTATTCTCAGCGAATCTCCTAACTAAGCCAAAATTTCTAGAAAGGAGTCCCAGCTTAAGAGTGATTGATGAAAATTCTCAGAGAACCTCTGAGCAAGGAAGGGACAGAAACTTTTATCTTAGTGAGGACGTATGGTTGACCCCATTGTTAGGTGTGATGCATTCTTTTAGCAGATGTGATTGGTTGTCACAGATACACCCTTCTGTGAGCCTGCAAGGTGTGAACACCCAGTAAAATCAACATGAGACAGTGGAAGTGCTAGCTTGCCTTGCCTTAAACCTTTATCTTAGCAAGGAGGTTGACCTTGTTGCTGGGTATGATGCATTCTTTTAACAGATGTGATTGGTTGTCACAGACTCTTAAGTGCATGCAAGGTGTGGACACCCAGTGGAAATTAAATGAACTGTGTCTCAATATGAGACTGTAAAAGGGCTGTTTGTCACTCAGTGTTTCTCCGACATCCTTTTCTAGTCACCATTGTTTAAGAAACTCTTAAGCCTCTTAAAAGTCCTCCTCTCTACTCCTATTCAGTTTTTCACCCTAGGAGCACCCTTAAGGGCTAAGATGCTTTATAAATAACTTTTATCTTTAGAAGGGTGTAGTCTTAACTTAAAGGGGAAATTCTGAGAAACGGTCAGAATTCTATGGATTTTTCTAAGAATTTTGTAACTAGGAGTAACTCTTCATACTAGGAAGCTTTGTGAGTACAGGACAAAGACAGCTGCAGTGCAACATGGTTTTGTACCTTCTTTGTAATATGATAACATTCAATGTTCGTTGACCTACTGAAGCGCGGTCAGTTTGTGTTGTTGAGCTATATAATTTTAAGCAAAAGGACATATTTTATGTGACTGACAGCTAGCTCAGGTCCCTGCACATTATGTTTTGTGTCAGAGTCAGATTCAACTCAGCCCTCAGTGAAGGTTTTATTTCAGTTTTGGGGGGAAAGACACTTCACCTGACCAGCAAAGGACTGTAAGACCAAGAGTTCATGCAGTAGATTCTGTTAGTCTGATGAGGAGGCATGCAGAGGAGTAGGCAGAGTTAGTGGCTGATATGCTATGATTATCCCCATTTCATATGAAATGTATAAAAATAAGAACTATAGATCATGCTATACTGGGTGAGGATATAGCACCTTATGCTATATGAAGCACTTTAATGAGCTGATGTTTTTGTCTTTTGGTAATGTTGATATTAGAGTTGTCTGTTTATCCATCTGATGACTGCTGTATGGCACACAATGCATTTGCAAAAGGACAAATCAATATCTCTTTATGTATAATTTTATCTATTTTACTATATGTCTATATATCCATCATTCATTCATCCAGTCTGTCAGTCTGTCTGTCATCAGCTGCTCTAAACTTTCAACTTTCAACCTGTTCGTGTTTAGTGTTTAAAGTTTATTCAAAAGCATAAGTGGGTGCATAAATATCCTTTAAAGTTACAACATACAGCTCCTTTTTTGTGTTTGTTGAGTTTGATGAAATCCAAGGCAAATATGTTATGAAGAAATTTCAGCTAAAACAGTACTATTTTAGAAGTCAGTGTTTATCCTACGTTTGTACAGACCTGGCGAGCCAACAAGACCCCAGGAAAGCAGTCAACACCTGATTCATTCTTGTTCGGTGTTTTGCCTTGCTATATCTGCATTTTTTCAGCGCTTTGTCACATGTATGTATGCTGCTTACAGTCTGGCTGCCTGTCGCTCCCTTTTATTAAAGCTTCAACCTCACCTGACTTCTGTGGAAGTACAGACCCATATATGTCCCAAACACAGAAAATGAGAAGACAATAAGAAAATCCAGGCAGAGGACAAAGTCCTTCCAATGGGTGAGGAGTGATGACTGAGAGGGATTACATCTTTAAATACATGCTGTGCTGTGGATCTAACTTAGGCCTGTGTGATGAGTGATTCATGTGGATCTCAGAGACTAACTAATAAATATTTGGAAAAGTAGGCTAAATATTTTATAAAGCTTTATTTAAAGAAAGCAGTCAGCTGAGAGAAAACACTGAAAGTGTTTGATGGATACTGATAAATTATTGTTATAATTATTGCTATAATCACAGCATGAAAAGTTGATGCCAGCACATCCCTTTGTTTGATGTTTATGAATTTTGAGCAGTTCAATAAAATTAATATTCCTCCCGTTTTAGAATGTTTCATTTGAAAAGGACATATTTATGATAATGTTACAGTCTAATTATAATAATAATAACTCAAATGGCAAATAGCCTTTTATTACTTTTTGTAGCACTAACAGTGACTGTTTCTTAAAACTTTGCCTTAATCAGAAGAGTCCTGCAAAGACACAAAGGTCCTGAACACTGTACTACTACTGTTGCCACTAATCTCAATCTAAATCTGTATCAATTGAGGGATTTAAGCTTACTGTATCACACAAAACTCTAGAAACTGTCCTAAACCGTAACAGTTAAACTTTTAATTCTTTTTTTCCTTTTTGAGGTAGTTTTTACCAAAAATTACTTGAACTATGTGCTAATTACAAAGTATCAGGAAAAAGCTGCTAAATATATAAGTGATATATAAGTGAAAAATATAACTGTACATTGCACACATTCCAAAAAAAGTGTTGAATAAATGCATTAGAAACCTACTTTAGAACATTCAGTAATACCTCTGTGTACTACAAGTATTTCTCCAGGGGAAACAGAGACTAATATGGAAATACGGTTTAAAACAGTGGGGGGACAGTGGAGGGACAGATGGATAGAGTCAGCTATGTGGTGGTCAACAGCGCCCTCTGTAGGAGCAGACAGTTTGGTGCACCTGATCAAAATTGCCCATGTTCCATTAGCTTTGTGATTTTTGGAACCAAAATATTTGCAAAAATAATTGATACTTGGTATACTTGATATGTGTTGCATGTACGTTTTGTAATAAATCACTTTGTTTATACAGTGTTATTGCTCAAATTCCATAAAGAGAAAACCAAATTCTCCTCCAATGTCTACGTGAAACTTTTTTTTTTTTTTTTTTTTAAAAACTGAAACTTTGAAGTGTGTGTCTTGGACAGCCCTGAGATGAAAATGACCCATCAGCAGACGTCTCCTGGTAATTACTACTGCATTGAGAGAGCTTTTGTTATTTTGGAATGTGTGTGTGTGTGTGTGTGTGTGTGTGTGTGTGTGTTTACCTCGGCTGATGGGTGTGAGTGCTGGACTCTGGGGTCCCTTGCTGGTGCTGCTAGTGTGGTTGTTAAGGTTACTGTGGGCATGGCCGCTGTCCTGCGTGTCACTTCCTGTGCGCTGGGGGAGTGGTGGTGGGGTTTCGGGGGGGAGGAGGGGAGGCGGGGACGGCAGTGGAATGTCGGGGGCACTCTTTGCTCGTTCCCTCTCTTTGGCAGCTTCCTTGTCTCTGTCGGCCCCTCTCTCCCTGCTGCTCTCCTTTCGGGGCTTGATGAGTTTGGCTAAAGCTTTGGCTCCGGACCACTGACTCCTCCTAACCGGACAAAACAGTAACAGCTTATACGGAGCTGAGAGTGCAGAAAGGTGCAAGGATACACACAGCTATTCCATATTTTCTACAAAAAGTAATAATAAATGTATTAATAAAAGTTCTACTTTTTAGGCGTGGGGTCGTAGAACTTGTACTGGTCCATGATCTTCTCCTCTAGTTTCTCCTTCTGACGACGGAGAGCGTTCAGCTTATCACTTCATGAGGAAAAAGAAGGAAGGAAACACAAAAACACATTTTAATTTGTAAAACATCTTTGCATTAACTGGTTCAACATACAAGTACGTCTTTTATTTGAAAGCAGTTCTAGATAATGACATGTGAATAATACTGTCTTCTCTGTAGTTACACATAGTTTTTGTTATTAATCAGAATGCATACATTTATTTTCCAAACATCATGTTGTAGATTTTTAGTAGTAGATTTTTTATGATTATTATCACAGCCTGGGATATGTGATATGATTATTAGTAGCTCTTATTGTGACAGTGCACCTAGTGGAATTAGATTCCAAGGCAAAAGCCCAGTATGACACAAATAAATAATACAATGCTTTTTTTTGCTTTGATGGCTGTGGGATCAAAGTGCAGTTTGAATTAGTTTCTATGGAGCATTTTTTTACTTAACAGTCTGAATATAACAATCTAGTTTCCACAGTGAATTTTAGACTTATTGTAGGAGCTGAGCTGGAAATTTCAAGATCAAACAAAAATACACAATCTTGCCAAAATTAATGCCATATGTATGAACACAGTCAAATAGTTCCTTAGGGTAAGTGAGGGAATTATGATATATTATATATAGTAAAAGGCTCTGAAGCTGTTATTTATCTATTTTTTTAATAAGATGGTTTTCAAGTGAAAGGTTATATCACAGGTTGTTTCATAAAATTTGTATGATTACTTTTGTACTCATTCAAAGATGGTGTATTGAAGGGCTTAATTACTTTAAAACAGTTCCGTTTTTTTCTTAATATTGAAGATTTCTTTGTTTCCCTGCACACACTGAGGATAAATAACAGCAACAACAAAAACAAACAAAACAAGAAAAAAAGAACAGAATTTCACAATTGGTGCATTCCCACTTACTGGTGCTGTAAACTACATAAGTATGGGTGTGTTATGGTGTGAGGTTTCAAGTGTTGTTTGTGTTGCAGCTGTTCTGTGCAGTTACATGTAGAGTTTCTGCTCCTGGTGATACAGCTCTTTGCTCTCCATGCTCCTCTCCAGCAGGGTGTGGTTCTGCTGACTCAGCAGGTTGATCTGACTCAGGAGGTGATGGTTCTCCTCTTCCAGGTTCCCTTTCAATCGACTTAGCAGCTAAAAACACACATACGCAGCGGTCAGTCAGGAAGGTAAAAAAGAGACAGAGATCCAGAAATGCTCTCCAAAAGTCAAATGCTGCATCGTGGTTAAATAAAAGGCTCCACTCACCTCACAGTGGTTATCTAGTTTGGTCATGGTTAGATCCAGACCCTGGTGTTGCTCCATCAGTGAATCATATCGTGTCATCCATCGGCTCTGCTCCAGCTGGGCAGAGCTTAACGAGCTCTTGAGTTCATTCATGCGCTGCTGCAGCCCCTCACACTGCTCTGACTGCTGCGACTGGCTCTCTGTTAATCTAAAGGAGGAGACAGGGACGTCAAACATTAAGGAAAAACACTCCTCTTCTTCAGTTCTACTTACTGTGACTTATACTCACCCTCTTTCCACTCACGTATAAATGTATTCATGGTGTATGTGAAACTGTGCGTAGATATTATACACTGAACAAAAATATAAACGCAACACTTTTGTTTTTGCTCCCATTTTTCATGAGCTGAACTCAAAGATCTAAAAAATTTTAAATGTTAAAAAATTTTCTATATACACAAAAGACACATTTAATTTAACAAATATTGTCCACAAATCTGTCTAAACCTCACCTCACAGGTGAGATGGATTATCTAGATGCTGATTAGACAGCAGGATTATTGCACAGGTGTGCCTCAGGCTGGCCACAGCATTTTATCACACAGCACAACGCCACAGATGACGCAAGGGAGGGAGCGTGCAATTTGCATGCTAACAGCAAGAATGTCCACCAGAGCTGTTGCCCATGAACTGAATGTTCATTTCTTTCATTTCTCTACCATAAGCCGTCTCCAAAGGCGTTTCAGACAATTTGTCAGTACATCAAACCGGCCTAACAAACTCCGACCACGTGTAACCACACCAGCCCAGGACCCCAAATCCAGCATGTTCATCTCCAAGATCATCTGAGACCAGCCGCCCGGACAGCTGCTGCAACAATCGGGTTGCCTAACCAAAGAATTTGAGCACAAACTGTCACAACCGTCTCAGGGAAGCTCATCTGCATGTTCGTCTTCCTCATCGGGGTCTTAACCTGACTGCAGTTCGTCGTCGTAACTGACTTGAGTAGGCAAATGCTCACATTTGATGGCGTCTGGCACGTTGGAGAGGTGTTCTCTTCACAGATGAACCCCGGTTTTCACTGTTCGGGGCAGATGGCCGACAGCGTGTGTGGTGTCGTGTGGGTGAGCGGTTTGCTGATGTGAACGTTGTGGATCGAGTGGCCCATGGTGGCGGTGGGGTTATGGTATGAGCGGGCGTATGTTATGGACAATGAACACAAGTGCATTTTGAATGCACAGAGAAACCGTGACGAGATCCTGAGGCCCATTGTTGTGCCATTCATCCACGACCATCACCTCATGTTGCAGCATGATAATGCACAGCCCCATGTTGCAAGGATCTGTACACAATTCCTGGAAGCTGAAAACATCCCAGTTCTTGCATGGCCAGCATACTCACTGGACATATCACCCACTGAGCATGTGTGGGATCGGCATATACGACAACATGTTCCAGTTCCTGCCAATATCCAGCAACTGCACAGCCATTGAAGAGGAGTGGACCAACATTCCACAGGCCACAATCAGCAACCTGATCAACTCTATGCAAAGGAGATGTGTTGCACTGCGTGAGGCAAATGGTGGTCACACCAGATACAGTCTGGTTATCTGACCCCCCCAGGCCCCCCCAGGCCCCCCCATTGAAGAAAAACTGCACATTTCAGAGTGGCCTTTTATTGTGGCCAGCCTGAGGCACACCTGTGCAATAATCCTGCTGTCTAATCAGCATCTAGATATGCCACACCTGTGAGGTGGGATGGATTATCTCGGCAAAGGAGAAGTGCTCACTAACACAGATTTAGACAGATTTGTGAACAACATTTGAGAGAAATGTGTCTTTGTGTGTGTGAAATGTGTATATAGAAAATGTTTTAGATCTTTTGAGTTCAACTCATGAAAAATGGGAGCAAAAACAAAAGTGTTGCATTTATATTTTTGTTCAGTGTATGTGAAGGTGTATGTATGCATGTGTATATAATATATACTGTATATCAACCTATCCTCACTCACACCCTACAATCACTGTTTGTCTAGATTTTACTCAGCCACGCACACACACACACAAACCTGTAGACCCATTTTCTGCTACAGATAGAACAGATAGAACATTAGTAGCATGTAGTGCCTACAATTAAGAATAAGCAAAAAATAATGAGAAAATAAAGATAGCCACTGATGTCCAGGTTTTCAGGCCCGACTCACTTTCTACCTTTTATATAGCAAAGTTGCGACAACAGGACTTTACAAGCATCCTGACAGCTTATCTTTAAGGTCAATTTGTGAATACAGACTGTGCCTTTCTGTGTAAACTGAGAGTTCTGACACTTTCAAAGTATTTATATAGCTCCTGTACCTGATTTTTGACTTTAAAAAAAGACATCAAAATCTGATTGTTTGAAATATGTGATCTTTAAGAAAACTATTTTTTAGCTGATTTGGATCCCAAGACTGAACTAATATTCCTTTACCAAACCTGTTCAAGCAAGCATTAATGCCGCGATCCGACTTCATATTTGACTGTCTCCTATGTCTCTCTGGCACGTGAGTTTACTGTTTTTCACAGCAGAACTATTTAAAACAAATGCTGTCAATGTCTGATGGCATGTCTGCGTGTAAAGATACAGTACCTGTCCACTTCTGTTTTCAGCTGTAGATTCTCTTGCTGTAGCAGCCGATTCTTCTGGATCTCCTGGTTCAACTCCTCCTTCTCTTTCCGACCGTGCCCCTCCTGCTCCTCCCATTTTTCCTTCTGCTGCAGCAAATTACAATACCTGCACACAGACAGATGGATACAGCAGGGGGTTATTTCTACATGATACTGTCTGTGAGTATAACATGAGCAGTCCTCATGGTCATGTCTGGTTACACCCTTTACAGAAAGAGTTTGGCACAGACAATGCTCCCAAAATACAAATATAGAAAGATGCTATTTTCTGCTAAAGAGGGTATGTTATGATCAACGTGTCAGATTTTACAGTATAACTATAACCACAGCTACAAAAACATTTAAAAATTATTCCAACTCAAGTGGATGGCGAAGTCCACACTACGACTATAACATCAATGAAAGTGGTGAACAATATCCTTTGGCTCACTCCTGTGGCAATTTCATGAACAAAAGAAATACTAACAGCCACTCAGAATCTTATTTAGACATCACATCCAACAGAGATCCTAACATGTAACCACAAAATGGACCACAAAATGTCTGTTTTTATGTTGAAGAAGATGTAGATGTAGAGGGTGTGGACTATTTTACTGATTTGTTTTCTTTGTGTTTTTATTCTTGTGAATTTAGTCATCAATAACTGAGGAGTCTCCCTGACTGTAGCAGATTCTGGCCAGTAGATGGAGCTGTTGACTGCTATCAGGAGAAGAAAAAAGTTCCTAGAGTTGATTAAAAAACACCTTAATATAATGATTTATAGGCTACAAAATACATTTTGTATTTAGATCCAAATCCTTTGAATTTAAAGTGTTAAATTTGGGTGTCTGCTTCTTAATTGCAGATTATTTCTTTCATTTGTGGTTTAGGAACAACCTTTAATGTGGTGAAATCACTCAGTCACAGTTGTTAACGCCTGTATGACCTATTATTGGGCTGCAGATTACAAAAAAAAGAAATCTGAGTTGAGTGATGCAGCTGTCGCTCTCTGGCACTGACAGGTCTCTGAAGGTGGTTTTGTCTTTTCCGATGTCCTCCTCTATAATCACCAGAACACAGCAAACAGCAGACTGATGTTAACTCGCACGAAAGTATGAATGAAACCTGTCTCCTCGTAATAGAGTGTTTGATTCTCCAAGTTCATCTTTGAAGAATTTGGTGAACCCATATCCCTCTAGTTTTCGGTTTGTTTCTCCTCAGCCTCCTCACAGCGTACAGCAGCAGCAGCTTATCAACATCCATTTTCATGAAGCGTGTTGCGTGAGCATTATCCTTCATCAGTGTGGATGCTCACATTGTTAACGTTATGGTTACAGATATAGTGCTTGGTGTGGACAGCCCTTTATTATTATTTTTATCATTATTATTATTATTTTTAAAGTATGATGTAACACAACTGTCAGGTTGGCAGTGTGAGGATGTCGGTTAAACATCAGATATTAAGGACATTCCAACAGAGGCTGAGTCAGCATGACGAGTTCACCAAAATGAAAAACAGAGTTTCCATTTCTTTGGCTGGTTAAACGTTAGCAGAGCTGTTTCCATTGTGGGGCCAAGAGAGGGGAGTGAACTCATGCTGACACACAGTGTGAAGCAAATGTAACAATAGAAATCTACAACCAGATCCACAGTGTTTTCTATCATTAATGTGTGTATGTGTGTAAGATGGAAGGTTCATTCTGTGTATACACTTTGACCTCTGTACTAACTCCATAATGTTTGATGTGAAAACGTCCCGAAGTGCTCCTTCGTATCGGTATCAGGGCTGATTCACGCACACTGTAATTGATCAGTATCGGCTAAAATAAATCCGATCAAAATCCCATCTTTTCTTTACTGAACTCTTCAGTGTTTTGTCCACCTCAGCCTGCTAGTGTTTCTGTAGTCCCAAAAATCCACACATAGTGAGACATCTTCTCTCCAGTAGAGTGCACCCCCTTAATTTTCGTCAAATTTAAAGATTCTGTATGTGACAGGCAGAGCAAACAATTTTTTGCTAAGTAAAGACATAATGGAGTAATGGAGTCCTGAGCAGAGATGTCAGTGTATGTGAGTCACTGTGAGTGTATTTCACTGACAGGCTAATCACTACCACTCTGCACTGCACTCATACTGTGGTTACAGCTGATAACAATGTCTCAATCTGCAGGGTTGTCATAGAAGCGTAGCACCTTCCCTCTGCTTCCCCCTCAGGTTAACACCGTCAGCTCTGATGCCTTTGTTAGCGCTGTTGACACTGTTAGCTGCTAGCTGCCATCTCAGCCACCTACATGTTGAGAGTCATGTGGAGACAATCTGATTGAGACTCTAAACCACAGATATGCTCTGAATGTCATATACAGCTCCTTTAATCTTCCCTTAATATCCCATCAATAACTTAGTTTATAAACTTTCAATTTTTGAACCTTAAATTATCAGATCATGGAGCTTGTGAAAAATGAGGAGTGTCAGATTAAGTGGGCGACAGCTGTTGGTTCAATGTGGTAGATTCATGTTGAAATCCAACATTTAGGTGAATATGAGTATGGGATCTGACTCAGTATCAAAGGTACCCAGTATCAGATCAGAAGAGGGGCAGAAAAAACCTGATGAGAACATCTCTGGCTTGGTATTACAGCAATACTGATGTAAAAAAAAAACAAAAAGGAAAAGCCTGGAAAACCAAATGGAACAAATAAGTAACAAGTTATGGAGGGTTATGCTGTATTAGTGATTCATGTGTCGGTTGATGTCCCGTCACTGATCAATAACACTGTGACCTACAGCCACTGGTGGTGTAAAACACAATGTGTGTACAAGTGATCAATAATCAACAAACTAAGCTTGATTGACAACACTGGATGTGTGTGTCCATATATATGTTAGATAAATACTGAATATGGAGCTCCGGTAAGTTCTCTCATGCAATATAACATTTTATACATTTTGTTACTTTTTCTCGGTCATTCTTGTACCTTAAAACCTTGAAACTTAAAAGCAGCAGTTTATTTCCATAACATGTGGACCTACTAAGAAACAATAGTACATATTGGTTAATGTAAGAAATACATTCTTCTGCAAGAATATAAACCTCCCATCACCCATCCATACACAAAACCTTATCTGTCCAGGTCATATCCCTGGACCAACGGGCTGTCCTGATCTTAACGATATGAAGTCAGTGCCTAAACCAAACCGTCTTTGCACGTGCATACAGCAGACTGAGTGTAAAATATGGATTGGGCAACTACACCTCTTTTTTTATATTAACAATATTAACAAGTTGTAGCACAGCATTAAAGCCACAGTGAAATTAATATAATGAAATATTTTCCAAGTTCTCATCCCTCATTGATTTTTTTTTAATCTCCTGATATATGATTAATATATGTTTTAAGAAAGAATTTTCTACAACATTTATCTCAAAATCCCTCTCCTCCCTTTCCGTAAAATGTCAAAAATAATTTTGACTCATCTTGAACTCGGGGTGGTTACATAAACTTATTTAATCAAATGTGATTTTTTAAAATGACCAGCTACAACATCACTTGACCGTTACCACAGAAGGAGGTGTGTGTTTAGATTTCAGCTGGCAAAAACTTGAGTTTGCATTTCCAAAGAATGTGGATCAGGTCTGATTCATTAGTTAAACCTTCACCCCCTTGTCCTCATCTAACAACAAACCTACAGCTTCATATCTTTCCGCAACTCTGTGTATCACACTATAATCACTCAGAGCATTCATGAAGCTAATATTCTGCAATCCAATCAGATTTCAAAGATTTAATTTAAATCTCTCTTAATCTCAAACGTGCTCATATCCTCCGCTTCACGACATCACATTACATAAGCCAAAAACGCTCTAAGTGCCGTTTCACTGTGACTTTAACAGAAGACTAAACTCAATTAAGTCTCTTCTATTAAAAGTTGATTAAATGAGATTATTGTCCATTAAATTTTCCTCAATGACTATTTTCTGACCATGTGTTTACACCAAAGTGATCTTTGAGAGACCTCTGCAACCTACGGATTATCAAAGATGATCTTTTTATCACTTCACTGTAAGGATTGTGTGTTTTTCACTCACTTGCTATGCAGCGTCCTGTGTTCGCTCTCCAGCGTTCTCTGTTTGCCTTTCAGAGCAGCGTGCTGACTGATGAGCTGCTCGTACTCGTGCGCTTGCCTCTCGTGAACGCTCAGCAGCCGGTCATGGTCGCTGAGCACACTTTCTCGGCCTCTCCACGCCTCCTCGCGCTGTCTCTGCCACGACTCTACCTCTGACTCCAAGGCGGTGACTTGGCCTTGCAAGACGGCATTCTGGGCCATGAGAGATGCACTCTGGGAGGAGAGTGTGGAGTTTTCCACCTAAGACACAGCAGAATCCATACGAACAAAACAAATTAAATTATTTGGAGCAATGTAGTGCGAGTGACGTTACCAATAAGCCCATTTTTGCACACATTTTGTAGGTGATTTGGATGTTGTTTACCTGTAGTTTAGCAGTCTGTGTGTGCAAAGATGAATTCTGTTCCTGCAGGGTGGTGGTGTGTCGCTGCAGCGCCAACATCTGGTTGTTCAGAGATGTGTTCTGTTTCTCCAGCTGTTTGAGCTGCCCCTTCAACAGACTGCTCTCCGTCTGCAGGGAAGCATTCTACAGAAAATAATGACACCAAAACTATCAGTGACTCAACCTACTAAGAAAATTTGATTTATTTTGAAAATATGGGAAAATCATAATGAGCATTTTTCAAGAAACTTTCCGCAAACTGTAAAAGATTAGGTAACATGGAAATGATCTCAAACTGGGGGAATATATCCATAAAGCTACATTTATCTCTTAATTCTCTGAATTATATATTTAAAATATATATTTTAAATCATATAAGTGTATTTAACTTTTACTTTTTTGAGGTTATTTAGGGTCCTTGTTTTTGTTTTGTTTTTTACTTCTTTTTCTCTTTTTTCTGGTAATTTTCTTGTAACTTTGTACTAACTCCTGGCCAGCTTTTAAGCCATTTCTTGTTCAGTGGCTCGTCACCCTCTTCCCATATTTCTGAAAAAAATCAAGCCAGTTAGCTCAAGTTTCAAAGGGTTAATATACTATCATGAATATGTAGTTTACATTATGTGAAAAGTATACATTTTGAAATAAATAATAGGAAAATTAACATACAAAGGAACATTAAAAATGCTACATCAGTGGTTCCTAACTGGTGGGTAGTGGTCCAACAGTGGGTCATGGGTCTCTTCTGAAAAGACTGACAGTAACTCATGAACGTTTTAAGTTTGTAAAAACACACTTTATGAGGTACAGTGAACTTCTAGCCCACAGCTTTTATTTTGAAGTTCTGTTGCTGTTTATTCTTACAATATGTTTTGGTAGCTGACATGTGTTTACATTATGGGAGATACCACTGAAGGTGTGGTTATTTACAATGTGTGGACCTTGAACTAATGACTAAGGAGAAACCCGGACCCGCTCACTGGACCAGTTGGAAACTGCTGTGCTACAATAAATACAGATCAAGACTAAAAAATACAGAATAGGTTGTATATATATAAAAAGTTGTAAATATGCATTATACCTATCAATTAAACATAGAAATAGTAATATGAGATGCACTGTGAGGTTTTTAAATCAGGAATTAATAAAGAGAAAACTTACATTCTTTTCTACATTAATCAGATGATCTTTGATTCGTAGCAGTTCAGCAGTGGCTGACCCTTGACCCTGGTCATTTTCTGAGCGCTGCTGGGAATTGTGATTTCCTTCGCCCTGGAAAAAAAACAACATTGTAACACATACAATACAACACTTTGAAATCTGTGAAGATTTTTCGGTGGTTGTATGCGTGTCCTTACGGTGGCTAGCTCAGCACGTAGCTTAGTGTTCAGTTTGTTGCTCTCCTCTAGTTTCTTTTCTAGACAGGAGATTTTCTCCTCTTTAATCTTCATTGTCTGTTGGACAGTTTCTTCAAGCCGAGACTCCAGCAGCCTGTACCTGCTGACATGGAAAAAATAAATCAATCAATTACCCATCAGAGACTTTTTTCTGCATGACATCACTTACCCTAGAATGGGATGAAAACATCTGCATATTAGAGGAAACTACCTGTCCTCCAGTGTGTGTTCCTGCTGCAGTAGTTTTTCCCGGTTCAGTCCGATCTTCTCCAGTTCTTCATTGAGTCTCTCTAACTCGACACTCTGCTGCTGAACGCTCAGCTTCTCTGACACCAGCTCCTGCACACACACAGATCATACACATCAACATTTCCATACGGATGACACAATGCGTGTCAAAGTATTAACAATGCCAATCTCAAAACACATCAGCTAACGGTCTGACGGCGATAACTGCCAACATTTTGGGAGTTCCACTGTAGCAAGTGGATATCCTGGCCAAGACTTGCTCTTCTATGCGCCAATCATTTTAAACACTTCCATATACTTTATACTGCTGCCTGTTTTAAATTCAAGAGTTTGTCCTGTCATTCTACCTGTTTAACATGTGATCATCACCTTCATTGGCATCGTATCTTTTTGTTCATATGGTAATTTAATTTACTCTACATTTTTTCTGCTTACATGAGCTTAATTATTTTATCTACATTTTACTTTTGTACTTATGAATTTGTATTTATGAACTTGCACCTTCATCTGTTAATGTTCGCAGTGCTGCTTATTATTTGTGTTCCACTGTTATTTTTGTATGACATGAAGGGGGGCAGGGGAGGGGCTACATGAGTGTAATATTTTGTTTTTATTAAATCTTTTAATCTGGGAAGCACTTCGTACTTAAGCTTGAAAAGTGCTATATAAATAAAGATTATCATCATCATCATCATCATCATCATCATTATTATTATCATCATCATCATCATCATCATTATGATTATTATTATTATATGGTTAATCTCTAGGGCTGTACTGACTCTGAATTATGTCACTGAATCAGATTTGGATGTTCAATACAAATATGCAATTATTGGTTGCATTTTTCCATAGTTTAATAGTTTGAGGGTTCTGTGCATCTTCAGGGTAACACTGACTTTCACGTATTATAAACATGCTAAGTTAGCCTCCCGAGCTAATGCCCTGAATAAAGATTTGAAATGTGCAACAGCACTTTTTTGCCGACACTAAATGTCAAATAAAAGCCAGAAACTGCATCATATTAAGTCGCTTGTATCTTGGGACCATAGCCTGAATAGCCTAATTGAGCTATAACCGTAGCTTGACTTAACTATTTGTGTAAACATACTTTCTGAATTTCAGAGATTCAAATGTTTACATAATTAAAAGTCCAGTTTAAGCCGGACTAACACTTTAACTCTTTTTCTGACATCATGTAAACGTACAGTGTTATTCAGTATCCTTCCATTTAGAGTATGACTTCATTCTGGAACTTGCAAACAGTAGTTCATAAAAGTAAGTCCAAAGTACTTAAAGGACTTTACATCTATGCTGAGGAACATCATGTGATACTCCATAACTGCCACTATTATTTTATCAACTGCTGTGGGGAAGAGTGTCAATTATTCTTTGACAAAAACTCATAAGGGAAGTCTTTAAAGTATGTTCACTTCTCTTCACCACTTCATGACATATAAAATGCACGTTCCACTTCATGTAAGAAATCACGATTCATGTCTACGGCCTTGTTTTGTGAAGCATTCTCCTCTCACCTCTCTCAGAGTGGCCAGAGTCCTCTTGTCTATCGTCGCCTGTTTCTGCAGCTCCTTGTTCTCCCTCTCAAGCTCCTTGGCTTTGACCGACACCTCCTTCAGCCTCTCTACTTCCTTACCCAGAGCCGCGCCCTCTTTCACCACTGTGGCCAATCGCCTGGCTCTCTCCTCCAGCTCCGTCTCCTTCCCCTCCAGCTGGGTTCGGATCCTCCAGCTCTCCTTCTCCAGCTGCTTCCTGCCCTTCTCTGAATGCTCCAAGTCCAGCTGGAGCTTCCTCCTCTCCTCTTCAACATCCTCCCTCCGTCTCCGCTCCTCCTTCAGTTCCTCCACCTCCCTTCTCAGCTCTTCCTCTCTGGCCTGGGTCTCCTGCCTCTGTCTCTCTTCCTCCTCCCTCTCCTCTTTGCTCCTCTGCATCTCCTCTTCTAAGCGATGCTTCTCCTGGTTGAGAGCTCCTACGTTTAGCTCCAGCCTCTCTGCCCTCTTCCTCTCTCCTTGCACCTCCTCTCTGGCCTCCTCCAGCCTCCTCTGCAGATCCTGTGTCTGTCTCTGTGCCTCTGTGTGCTCCTCCTGTAGGGAGGCCAGACGAGCAGTTGAGGAGCGCAGGTTTTCGAGTGAGCAGCGCAGGTCCAGGTTCTCCTTCGACAGCAGGCCGTTCTCTGCTTCTTGCCTTGCCAGTCGCTGCTGCTCCCGCTGGGCATCCTCTGCCTCCCGTTTCAGCCTGTGCACCTCCTGCTCCAGGGAGGACATCTGCTTCTCTAGAGCCTCTGACCGCTCACTGCATGCACGCAGAGACTCCACCTAGAAGCACAATAGAAACGTTTTTTTTGGTAATAATTCAGTAAACTTTTAAGAACACATTAAGCATAACGTGGTGTTATTATTATTATTATTATTATTATTATTATTACCTCTCTGTTGAGAGCGTCCCTGCTCCTCTCCAGCCTCGCTACCTCTCGCTCCACCTCCTCACAGCGCCCGGCCCTCTCCCTCAGCCTCTCTGCCTCCTCACTGGCTCCTTTGAGTTGGGTTTCTAAGCTGGCCAGTCGGGAGCTGGTGTCTGTGATGTTCTGGTGCAGCAGGCGGTTTTCTGTTTCCACCTCGCGGACCCTCGCCTCGCTGTTTGACTGAGCGCGCTCCTGAAGGGACGCCACAGCATCAGCGAGATGCTGCTTCTCGCTCTCCAGCTCTGAGATCTGATTTGACAGGAGGAGTGGGATACAGTGTGAACAAAGGATGCATTTTTGGTCTCTTATAATGAACAATGAAAAATTCAGCAGGGTTTATACTTATGTGCTGAATAGGCACTGTACTGAGGCTCTGTGTACAAGTGTACCATATACCATGGCCTGATTTTCACCTCCCCAGAAAGGTAAATACACATCTGGCAATGCAGACCTCCTGTTCATTTTTGTAAACTGAAAACCATTCACCCCAGTGGATAATGAAGCCAAATTTTATACTTCTGTTTAATGTTGTTGTTTTTAAACCATGTTTTCTGTGTGTTTTAAGTGTGTTGGTTAAATCAATCAAACTTAACTGCACATCATAAAATGCTGACTGTTGTTTTTGAGGTGTCACTGCAGAGCCTTGCAGACACAGCACTGCACACATATAAAAACGCATAACGGTGTAGGCCACTTGTGTCGGCTAAAGTGTCGACATACAATTTAGCCATAACCAGAGAGAGAGTGAGTGAGTGTGTGAGTGTGTGTGTGTGTGTGTGTGTGTGTCTGTGTGTGTCTGTGTGTGTGAACTACCTGTCTGTCTTTCTCTGCCCTCAGAGTGTGCAGTTCTCTCTCCAGACACTGTTTTTCCTTCAATATTTCCTCTCCTAGAGACTCCATGTCCTGATTGGTCAGTCTCTCCTGGTCCAGTAAACCCTGCAGACGGTCCAACTAACAAACAAACAAGTTTTAATTCACATAACAACAGTGTTACGACCCTCTTGTGTAAGTCTAGGGACAAAGTGGTGTTTAACAGGCAGGAGAGCCAGTGCCTGTAACAAACAGACAATAAAAAAAATCTGTTCTTTTCTTTTCTTCGATCTTTAGGCGTCCTACCTTCTTGCTGAGGCCTTGGTTCTCCCTGTCCAGCTCCTGGGTGTGGAGCTGCTGCTCCTGCAAGAGGTGGTTCTCCTCTTTCAGTCTTTCTATGGAGGCCTGGAGCTCTCGGTTCTCCTTCTCCAGCTTCAACACTCGGCTGGAAACACACTCGTTCAGCTCGTGGACCAATGACTTACGAGCTGCAGCAGAGAAAAATACTTCTGGTTTGGACAAAATAAAGGGAACATTTTTGGACACACACACAGAACAGGGTATAACAGAGTAGAAAAACAGTGTGTGTCTTACTCTCTGTGTTAGTGTTGTCATGGTTCTTGGTCAGCTGCTCCAGCTCCCAACCCAGATGAGCTGACTCGTTCATACTCTGTTTCTGTCCGATCTCCAGCAGCATGTTCTCCTCCACCAGCTCCTCTAACCTCCGACGCTCATTGTCCCTCTCCTGCATAACAAACACACACACATTTACACACACACACACACACACTTAGCAAACCTTACAGTATTTTACTGTACGACATACATGTTATTGTTACAGAAATATATATGGGGGTTAATGTAGGTATGTATATTTACTTTTTAAAATATATTTTTCCATTAAAAAAAAGAGGAGCATAGATGTAATGCTGGTTGAACAAAGTTTTAATCAGGCCAATAGTGTACCGTCATAATTCGTTCTAATCAACAGCAAAAAACTGGCAATTACATGTATGTATGCAATATTCTGGAAAAAACCCTGTTACTTCTAAATATGTTAAAAACCATTCTGTTTCATTTTCATGTGGAAAGTCTTTGAAAAATTCCATACATGGTATTTTGACTGATAAATGAATGATAATGGCCTGGTGTCATACCATCTCCAGGTCGTGTATTTTAGCTCGAAGTAGCAGGTTGTCTTTCTCCAACGTGTGCAGCTTATCACAGCGCCCCCTGGAGGCTGACAGCTGCTCCTCCAACAGCACCTTTGTCTCCAGGAGAGTCATGTTGTCCTCACGAAGCTCCTGAATGAAGACGCACACAGAGTGAGTGGACTGCCAGTGCCAGCTGCTGAGTGAGTCTGGCTTCATAGTGTATTCATGTCGTCTGCATCTGCTTAAAGGTTTGTGCATTTCAATAGCACTGAGCATATCCATGCAAAGTAGAAATAAGGTTTTGTATTACGTGTCCATGTAAATCAAAGTCTGTATCAAAACCTTCACAGATTGAATACAGGACATACTGTCTCATAGTATCTACAGACACTAGTGTACAGCTCTGAATCTGAAGGTAAACTGTAGAGTGAAGCTGTGTTGGTACCTCCACTCTGGTCTTGTAGAAGTGAACATCATTGAGTTTCTCTTTGCATCTGGTCAGTTCTGTCTCCAGGCGGTCCACCCGGGCCGCTTTCTCCCTCAGTGAGTCCACCTCGTCCCGGTACACTCTGACTGAACGAGCCTCACAAGACAGCGACTGGTTCTAAATCACACACACACAAACACTAATATCATTTTCCCCTAATTTAATTTGTTTAAATAATTTTTTCAAGTATCACATTTAGAACATTAGATATCACATGACAGACAGACACAATGCAGATCATTATGCATTACACATTGGACAGGAGCAGAAAAAACAAAAACGCATTCCCAGTATTGGATTGGATTAATGGAACCTTAGAAAAAACTGTCAATAATGCAGACTTTAGATCTGCATTATTGGATTGATTTCTAGAATACATAATACACTGACAGTAAAGTTGAACTGAACTGAAATGAAAACTTTTACAAAACAAATTTAGCTTTTTAGTTTAAAAAAATTATGTGAATGAACCCTTGTTTACTTTACCAATTAATAAAACTATTATGATGACATTCCCTGTATAGTGTTATGATGGAACTATATAAACTGTATGAACTATATTCAATTTTCTGGTGTTAAGTGTTTTGTAACCTGCTGAGCTTCAGGCCTGTTTCCTGTCAAAGTAGACCAGACAAATCAATAAACAGCAGCCAGCTGTTTGACTTGATGATGATCACATTGACAATCTCATTTAGCACGTGAACTGAGCAGAGCTGCTTTGTCTTAATGAGGAACAAAAGCCTTTTTAAAAAAAAATGCTATTATTCTGGAGGCTATATGGACCTGCACTTGCACAGTGCTTACTTAGTCGTTCAACCACTTTAAGCACTTTCAAACTATAAATCATGTTCATATACACATTCATACACTGGTGGTGCAAGATGCCACCTGCTACTGAGTTTGTAATCATTCATACATATTCACACACTGATGGAGCAGCCATTTGCAATTTGGGGTTCAGCATCTTGCCCAAGGATACTTTGACATGTGGACTGGAGGAGCAGGGGATCGGACCACAAACCTTTTTGATAAAAGGACGACCTGCTCTAACACCTGAGACACAGCCACCTCACGATGACGGAAAAAATTATCCAAACTGCTCGTGTATCATAGAAAATAAAGTAGTGGATATCACCCATTGGAAACTGTGACATTACAGTTAGCAATGGGTGATGTGGACTCCCAACTTTAAGCATCGAGTTTGTCGTGTAATGTAATTGTATTTAGACAGGGACAGTGCACCATAAAGCATTAACCTCATATAAAACAAGGAGGGATGCCTTGCACCAGGTTTTAGCAAAGCTGCTATATTCCGCTCGTAGTCCCTGGAGTAGGGAGGTGGAACAAATAAATTAATGCATTTGATTAAATAAAGATAAGTTTGGCATTGCAGTCGTCACCATCTTGGATTTTTGGAGCCACAAGTGACCATATTTGGGCAATATGGGCAAGAGAAAACCAGTTTAGACCTGGTCCAAACTTACTGATCACAGTAATTAAACTTCCATATAGGTCTGATTTAGATAAAGTGTGCAATGTAGGCAATAAAACACTTAATCAGACACAGAATTAGCATCAAAAAACTCAAAAACATGATCCTTCTATTCCTAATACAACTCACTCATAAATGCTGGTATAGAATCCAAATAAAACGTGTAGTGTATCCCCAGCGTTATACAGTAACTTATCAGTTTAAACTGCTTTTCTACTGTTTGTTTTTAACTTCATCATTTTCCTCTGGTGACACAGATCTGACACTGCTGGTTCTAAACACGTCCTGACCTCCTGTTTCTGTTTCTGTAACTCCTGATCCAGCCGCTCCACTTCATGTTTTGAATCCATCAGCTGCTCCGTCTTCTCCTCCCTGCAAACATACACACACATAAATAACAGTTCAGTGTCCATATTTTTTTTATAATGTGTCATGTTATATAATCAGCCCTACACCCTGGTAATGTGTGGATAATTTGATAGCAATTGAAAAGATTGACAGCTAACAGTTAACTGGAGAGACATGCAGGAGACGTGTCCTATTGTAGGTCTGTAATAGAGGTCAGTAAAAGAATGCAGACAGAATGACTTCAGCTGCTGTGTGTAAAGATGGAGCGTGGAGTTTATCTGCAAATAGATGGATTCCCTGTGTGATTACATTGTATATCTATCAGAAGCAGACAGCATAATAAGCTATGCTGGATGTATAATGACTTCCAGCTGCTGCCCGGATCACCACAGCTCAGACTTCAACCAGTGAACCCCACAGAAACACTCAGGGCTCTGATGTGCAGCAGTGCTCAGAGAGCTACTATTTCAGCCACATGGGAAGACGATCTGACTGAATTATGAGTATGATTGAATGTTAATGTGAAAATAATACAGCAGTTTACAATGATTTGATAGTCTGTAACCGACATCCAGTTTTTGACTTTTTGTGTGACTGAGTGGGGACAGACTCACAGCTCCTGTCTGTATCTGCGGAGCTTAGCTTTGGTATCGGCAAGCTCCACAGACAGATGCTGCTTCTCTTCTTTGGTGAGCCAGGACACAGTCACAGCTGGTCCACCGTTATTGACTCCCACGCCTCCAGCGCTCTGCCCACGCTCAGGGCTGCTCATGCCCAGATTCCTGCAGCCTTCCCGGGGCTGCTGACTGGACAGGTAGTCCCTCTCCTGGGTCAGATCCACAATCACCTGAAAAAAAGAAATGTTTTTGCTAAATGGCCACTGAAATACTGTTACAGCAGACTTTTGACAACTTTCTTCTTCAAATGTGACCAATTTTCCAGCATAAATGTTTTAATGGGCAGGTTTCCACTGACCCTCAAATTGTGCAAATTGAAACTGCTAACATGAAATATGGCTAATGGAAAAATTGTCACAAAAAAGTGCTCACATGAGGTGGGATTTCAGGCGATTCAAAAAAGCCATATTTTGCAAATGTGCAAAGAAAAAACTTACTTTCACTTTTAGAGATGACATGACGTACAACAAAGAGTTGCTACAAGAGGTGCTGTTGCATTGCATAACTCCTCAAAAGTTGAGTGGATCATCTGGAGGTTTTGAATCCACATTCCTTGTTAAATCATGGGCTATCACCTCCCAGAAATCCCTCACGTGTGGTCGCTCCCATGTAAGGAGCATGCCTTTCCATTATCGCTCACATAACACGCCTACGTTGCATTCATTTAGAAATAATGATGGCTAGCGCAGCGGCTGCAATAGAAGCTGCTGATGTTTTGAACATCTATTCTGTGCCGTCCCCTCTCTAAATTCAGTGGTTTTTGCAAGTCTGTGAATGCAGCACATGAGGAGCTCTTCCAAGAGTCGATTTTTCCTCAACTGAAGCTTGTGAAGTTTTAGTAGCAGGTGCATAGTCGATCATTCCATTCATTGAAAGTTGATCAGACCAATGGAGGAAGAGCAGCTGCTGCAGAGGTGAGTGAAAGCAAAGTCGTGGCAAGCCGCCACAAATGAATGAATGTGTGGGAAACTGGTCTTTGTACCTCACTGGCTTTGTCTCTCTGGTCGATCAGTTGCTGTAGCGACGCCGCCATGTTGCGGGACAGAGGTTCCAGCTCTTCGTTTGGGAGCTCTGATCCTTCCTCCAGCCAGGACAGGTCCAGAACATTTAACTGGTTATGGGTCACCTGCAACAGACACACACACACACACACACACACACACACACACACACACACACACACACACACAAAATCATGTTGACAAATCCAGGATAAGTTAAGCTGTATGCAAAAACATAGTACATAGTGCCTTCCTCCTTGCACATACAGGACACTGAGCTTATTCTAACATTTTATCATATTTATTGGTAAGAATTCTACAACCCTTTTTACAGCTGCATGGTTTGATTACACTGAACATTTTTTTACACTCATGACTGTTGTAATTTTGCTTAACTAGTTTGACACTTTTGGAAACATCAGGATCTTAACAGGAACTTAAAACAGTAAAGTTCTTAGTTTGAACATAGAACACAGTTTCCATACAGTAAGTAATATCAGACTCTTCAAAGTGTCTATGGGGTCAGAGGGTAACCAGCATGCTAGCATCATCAGCAAGGCCTCATCACCTGAGTCATTAAGCAGATAATATCCTGTCTCAGAGGCGAAGGGTTTGACCTGATACGGCAGGACTGAAGCAAATTAAGCGAGCTGTCTGAAAATAGGACGAAGCAATAATAAACATCATATGCAGAACCAAAGCCTTTAAACTGGAAAGCTGATGACCAAGCGGTTATTGTTCTGTGATGTCAGCTGATTTTGGACATGGTTCATGCTAAGTTGAGATAAATCAATGCAAGTCATTTTTAGGCCCTGACACACCAAGATGAAGTCGACCCAACGGTCATTGTCGGGCCATCAGTGAGCGTCTGTTGTCTTAGTCTTTGCAATGCATTTTTTTCCCAGGTGATTTAGCATGTTGAACGGGCATCAGAGACGGCTGAGCCCCTTCAGGAATTAATCATTCTAGCCCCTCTTACACTGCCTGTTCATGACAGGAATATTCTGCCATTGTGCTGCCTCGCTGTTCTGTATACAACATAGGGGTCGAGTGATATTGGTTTTTCTGGGTCGAAACTGATAATTAGTAGTTAATGAGACCGATAACTAATATTTGGAACCAATATGCATTTACAATAAAAATGAAAATCTTTATGTCAATATGCAGAATTTGGAATATAACAAACTCCAACACCAAGCTTTGTTTAAATGCTTTTAGCAAATGATTAATCAAAACTGAAACATTATATAGAGCTTCCAGGCAACTTTTTTTTTATAAAGTTCAGCGAAAATTAAAATAAAAATGCATAAATGAAAATAGCTCCCTGAGGTTTTATAAAGTATAAGTTCCTCTCATGCTGACACTTCCTCTGCACTTTTTAATTAATATATTTTATCGGCAATCATTAAAATAAAATGCAGATACAGATGAAAGCAAAATGCCAAATATCAGCTCCAGTAATCGCTCATGCCGTTAATCTGCAGACCCCTAATACAAGGTACGAGCGTCTTGCCTCTAAGCCACCTGGGAAGGTAGTTACAGCACCGATACAGTATCTGTAGAGGCAGGACAGCAGGCAGGACGTGACCATGGTCAGGACGAGTGTAATGTATTGACCATGTGTTATGTTTGTGACCCTAGGAGACTTAAAAAGCAACTGATAGCAATCAGCTGTTAACACAAAGAAGAAAGACAGCGTCCACAAACTGGGAAAACAATACGATACAGGCCATGTCCATACGGAGACGAGTTTAGGTGTATCCGCAAAATAAATTTTTTTATTGTGTGGATGTTTCGTCCACACAGAACCAGTGTTTTAGGAGGCCGATTACACTGATTATTGAAACCGGGCCCCAGAGTGGACAAATCTGAAGACACCACCCTTGCATTTACATGTTTACAACCCATATGAATCTTTCCTGAACCGATGACGCCATAGCCCCACCTCTCCCTTATCCCACTTGTGCTAACTCCACCAATATGTGTGTACACAAATATTCCTTGAGACGATTCCGTGTTTATAGAAAACTGCTTTAAAACAAAAATGACATAGATCGATTCTGTCTCCATGTGGACATGGCCTCAGGAGCTTCTCTGAGCAGAGGACGAGATCAGTTGCCATATAACAGACAGTAAATGACTGTGATTGTCATGTCATTGTTATTGTTTATAAAGCACTGCAAGTTACATGTCACACTAGAGTCTGACACTATTGTGTTACATGTCACGCCCAACGCGCCTCTTTTGGTTCCACAATGCTAACATCTTATTTAAAATCACACACTGATGCTGCCGTCATTTGGTTCCATGTAAAACTGCAAAGGAGGCATGAAGGAGGGACTGTGTATGGCGTGATCTCTGTTTAAAACGGGCTTCTGATTGGCTGTTCATTTCAACATGTGAGAAGAGGAACGGAAGTGAGGAAAGTAAACAAAGAGCCAAAGTCCAGAGGGAGTAAGATCGAAAACAACGATCAATAACAAACTTGTTATAAAAAGTCAGATTGTTTTTCTTAGCCATTGAGCTCTTTAGCAGAAACATTTCCTGATGGTTCATGTTGTTTTTTACTGCCGCATGGTAAACATGCTTTGTTATTTCAATATTAGATTGTAGTGTTAATTTGCTAACTAGTTAACTTGCATCAAAATAGTTTGTGGTGTCCTCTTTTGAATGATAAATACAAATAACCTCCGTGCTCGTAGTCTTTGTGATGTGTTTATCACCAACTTTTTGGCAGAGACATAGGCGATGTGAGGAGAGCAGCATTTTCAGTCTGCTTCATCACTGCTAGTTCTCTGATGTCAGCTGGTGTGTCTGGCCCTTTAGCACTATCTAAACAGATTTATGTAAGCACTGCTTCATATTTTTGATGAGAAAGAATGCCTTTGCATATTTTATGGCTTTGTGCATTCACAAAGGTTTAGTCATGACTTTACAGAGTTTTATGCTCCTGCCCTCAGAGCCAGATAACAACCAGAAAAAACTCAGAGTGGACATTCAACTGACTCAACAGACCATATCTGAACAGGTACAGGTCTGCCCCCACAAATAACCACCTGTTAGTTTGTAGTTTGTAGGTATTTAGGTCCCATGACAACTGAGCAAACTCCATCTGCTGATTTTCTGCTAATCTTAATAATTTAAGTTCCGTGAAGATTTTTGTGAGGTTGTGAAAACAGCATGACAAATATCTGAGCTTGTGATCTGCATTCATCACTGTTGTATTCTTGTCACGAGCTCGCATTGTGCTCTACTGACCTCCTGGATGTGAGAGACGATGGCAGCCTGCGTCTCAATGTCCAGCAGCTTGATCTTCTCTATCATCTCCTCTTTACGCTCACACTGACACACACACACGCGCACACACACACACACACACACACACACACACACACACACACACACACACACACACACACACACACACAAGAGCAGGAAATTAGGAATGTTAATACATTTAAATAGTATTATCGGTGAAATCGGTGCTATTTCTTTCAAAAACATGGCAAAAAGGCAACTGGCAACTTCATAAGAAATGTTTCACAGATAACAAGAAATTAGAAGATTTAAAAAAAATGTAAAGGCTAAGGGGAAGAAGGAAAATATATATAATTATTATAATTACAGATATTAAATTATTTTACAAAATTATTAAAAAATGTTAACTACTTTTTCAAGGTCATTTTCTCATTAATTAGGTGGGATGGGTTTATTTCTTTTTTTAAAAAACTTTTTTCTTAAGAATTTTCAGCTAATTTTCTTGTGCTTTTTTTTTGCAAATTCTTGCATTTCTTCTTTCGTTGCTCATTGCCTTCTTGCCATATTTTTGAAAGAAATCAAGCCAATTTGCTCAGATTTGCAAGGGTTAATGCCTAGAAGAACAGGACTATGGGAAATGTAGTATGTTGAATAATACATAAAGTTTGGGAAATGTGGATCTGACCCCCGTGGGGTGGAAAAGTGCTATTGTGCACATCAGCAACATTTTCATGTGGCTTCACCCCCCCCCCCCCCCCCCCCCCCTCTTTCCTCCCTCGCGGCCCTTTCCCTGGAACCAGTAGAACCAGTACAGGTAGAGAGGGAGACAAAAGCAGGGAAGACTGAAAGAGAGGGAAATTAGGAAGGAGGAAGCGATGAAGGGGGGAAACAGAATAGTCACGTGCAAAAATAGCTAAATAAGAAACAGCAAGATGAATAAAAAGAGCCATGGGGTTCAGAGTTTTTGGAGGAGGTGGAAACGAGAGACAACAAAGAGCTGACAGAAAAACAACCTGCGCCCCGACCTCCCACATGAATAGCCCCTCCTTTTTAATTTCAGGTAACACAATTAACTCTTACCTTGCCATATCTGGCTCATACTATACTACTTAACGAAAATGAAGAGAACAGATTTCAAAATAGATTTCAAAATTTGGTGGTTTACAATCCCGGACCTGTTAAGCCTTGGACACCTGAGCAAACAGGTTTGATTTCTCTGAAAATCATGGGAAGAATGCAATGAGCAACGAAAGAAGAAATGACCCAATAATTTGAACCAAAAAAAGTTAAAAGCACAAGAAAATAAGCTGAAAATTATTTTTAAATAAGTTTAAAAGAAAAAAGAAAAAGAAAAAACAGAAATTTAAAAGAAAAACATACAAAGAAGGAAATTATATTATATTATATTATATATATATTATTATATAACATTTCTTACCAAGTTGCCATTGCCTTTTTGCCATGTTTTTGAAAGAAATTGCACAAATTTTATCAGGGCTCAAAGAAACTGAGAAAGGTAAAGAAAAAAAAGTTAAAAGTACAAGAACATATTTATTTATTAGAAATTATTTAAAGAAAGTTTTAAAATCAATCAAACAAGGGAATGCCCTTCAACAAAACATGGGAGGAAGGCAGTGTGCATCGTAAGAAGGGAATGACCCGCCCAAAAGAAAGGTCATGAGCACAAGAAAATTAGTTGTAATTTCATTTAAAAAATCATTTTTAAAAAAAGGCATTTTTAAAAACAAAGAAAGAAATGAACTGTAAAAAGTAGTTAAAAAAAAGATTTTGTACATGAGTTTTATATCTGTAATTATATTTTTTTCTCGAGCTTTTTGAAAATTCTTTTTTCAATCTACCAGCTTCTTGCAATCTGTGGAACATTTCTTACCAAGTTCCTAATTGCCTTTTTGCCATACAATTTGCTCAGAGTCCAAAGGTTTAAATAATTGACAAAGATGTCTGAAAGCAGCATAAGAAAAGTGATGTCACTCCAGCTTTTAAAGGGTTATCTTAATAACTTATACAAATATTTCCTTTCTCATACAGTAACATCTGTGTAGTTATAGTGCCCTGAAGCGAGGCTCCCGAACAGTCAAACCATGCCGACTCATGCTCAACATGTTCACTGTGTAGTGCCATAATTGTAAAGGAGATTACAGTGAATAAAGCATTGGAGTAACTCCATGAGCATTATGATCCTGCAGTCCCACCCTGCAGGTTATCAGCAGGCACAATGAACGGCTGTGCTCAGACATGCAAAACTAAACACACACTAACACACTTCCTGCTCACACACTGGGTGGTACAGTCAAGCTGCTCTTGTGTTTTGGGCGTGAGAGTGTGTGTGTGTGTGTGTGTGTGTGAGAGAATGTGTGTGTTACCTGGACAGCACAGCCAAGTATCAGCAACAAAAGTCTTTTCAGCTCCTCCATGCTCTTTGCTGAAAAAAAAAAACAAAACACAAACATGCTGTAGATCAGAATACACACTGACATTCTAAATTTTAAAGAGAAAAATACAAATATGACAAGCAGTAATGGGGCATAGGGCGGAGGGGGGGGGGCTTTTCCCGTTTAATCATTAGGACCCATTTTAATATATATAATATATACACACTCGTATCCCTCTGCACACAAAATGTGCTTGTACAAAATGTGCTGGAAATTCACAGATTAAACAAAAATAAACAACCTTGCTAAAATGTATTACATATGCACGACCACAACCAAAATTATCAAAAATCAAAAATGTGAGTGAAAAGTTAAGTTCAATACTATCTAAAACAAACATAAACAGAGCATTTACTCAACTTATCATGAGCCTAATATGGCTAATAACACTAACAGCAGGTTAACAGAATTCAAACAAAAGAAACATACAGCACATACACACATTTTTTACACTAGCTCCAAGGAGGCCTTGGAAACTGAGAACAGGGAATAAATACTCACAACTGTGGTAAATGTAATAAATAGGATGGTAGCCACCTTAACAAGAGGTTAAGGAGGACCATCCCAACATACACTGTGGTCATGAGTGGGTCTTTTGCAATGCTCCATAGAAAGATACATGTGTGTATTATGCATTTCCATCAAAGCTCAGACAAAAGGTAGGACTGCATTAGTAATCAGGTGTGTGATGTGTGTGTTACCTGACAGCGGATCCTTGGCGATGCAGAGGATGTTGGGCAGGGGCATAACTATCAACTGCTGTAAGCTCTCCTGTAGCAGAGAAGAAGATGAGGTTGAAGGGGAGTTAGAGGGACATAGAGAAAAAGAACAAATATATTGTCAGTTTTATGGTTATGATAATAACTGTAAAAACTGTGTAGTGTTACTAACAAGCACTGCAGGCACAAAAAATAATTTTGAAGACTAAGAGATGCTAGATTTTAAATTAATAACTTAAAGAAATATAGAAAAATCCATTGCCTTAAAAAAGGGAAGTGAATTTACCATAAATCTTAATTTATGTTTACTTTATATCTGATTGTTAAATTTACCTAAAATTCTGTTATATGTATTAAATATTTTTATGTGATTGCAACTTACAAATAAGTTCTATTAAATCAATCTCTCTCGGTTATAGCAACTTCAGTGAGCTGAGTTTACTGTGCTCTCTTTTGGTAGTCTGCCAGCTGCATACTGAACCATATTTATATAATATATGTGTTAAGTTTACTTGAAATTGAACTGTACTTACTTAATTTTGTGAAGTTGTTTAAAAGTGACCGGTGAAATAACCGTTTTAGCACCTTCAGTAAATCAAGTCTGAATTGTGTTGATCATAACAAAAAGGATTTTGTCAATAATGAAGTTAGGAGATCTGCCAGTTCTGTTTTGTTAACATGCTTAATAAAAATTAAAAAAAATTACTAGTTTGCAACCAGCAGAACAGTACAGTGCTTGGTACAGTCAACTTGGTTTACTGAAGTTGATACAACTTAGAGAGATTAATTTAATTTAACTTGTCATTTTTAGGTTGCAATAACTTTAGTTAAATAACTTTAACTAAACTTAACTATTATATACAACATAAACATGAATTTAGATTAATAGTTATATTTCCTTGAAATTTATTGTCACGTCATGGTAAGGCATCACTTTGGTTTTTAATAATAATTTTAAAATGTTTTTAAAAAAATTCTTTACAGGACTCTCCCGACTGTTTGGATGGTTTAACGCTATACTTTCCAAAAGTCACTCAGCAATAATACTGAGCACATAAGAATACATAAATATAAGTGATGCTGAGTATCATAACTAGTAGTTGCTCCTCTAACAGCAGCTTGTTTATAGCTGTGTGGTGACATAAACAGTCTGCAGGCTGCAGGTCTTATTTTTAGCTGCTCAGCTGCGATCAAAACATTTTCTGTAGAAATGAATCAAAGTCCAACCGCCAGCTGACCCAGACTTTGTGCTCCCACGTGTGTGCGTGTGTGTGCGTGCGTGTTCGTGCACGTGTGTGTAGGCGAACAGCAAACAGGAAACACCCTGCTGTCGATAGTGTGTGTGTGTGTGTGTGTGTGTGTATGTGAGTGTGTGTGAGTCAGGAAAGACACAGCCCACTAGGAGGGAATGCTTTCCATTCCAGAATATCCTCTCCTGTCTCCCAAAACACACCTGATTGTCCAGACAGGCAGAGACAAATTTGAGACAAACATCTAAAATATTTTCTTATAAGCGCTTGTGATAGTTTTTTAATGAGCATGAACGAAAACAGGAGAAACTGTTTCAAAAACATGCATTAGCAGCATGCATTTCAGCCAACATCTTACCTCCAAAACTCACTCAAAATAAACTTGTTTCGCCATAAAACTGGTAACACCTCTTATCCAGAAAACAGACATTAAATGGTGATGTATATAGGGAATAACCAAACAAGATTTCGGACACTTCACTGTGATTATTTGAATGTCACTGCGTCACCAAATATACCGGGTATTTATGTATTTATGTGTGATGATGTAGAAGTGTGGTTTTGTCAGTTGTGGTCCTGCGTCCTGCACACAAGCTGTAATAGTCCTCAACCTATTTAGTTTACAAGCTACTTGGCTTGCTCGTAGCTCACACTGCATTTTTGTATAGCAGAGTAAAATGTAGGGTTCATCCTATGTACACTCTACTTTGTTGTGCATTGTGGGTATTTTATGGTGCGCTATATAGTGGATGAAATGAATCACTGAGAATTTGAACACTACAAAAAGCAAACACACTATATTGCACTATTTCTGTTAAAGGGAACAGTTTCGAACACACTCGTGTCACTCATAATTAGGGCTGCACCTAACGATTATTTTTTTTAACGATTAATCTATCGATTATTTTTTTTAATTGATCTAACTATTATTTTTTTATTACTCCATTAATATAACAATGAATTTACCAAAAATAACATTTTAAAACTTGTCATACACTGCAGGGCATTATTCCCCAACAAAACATAGCCCAGTCCTAACTGGTAATCTGTGTTTTACAGTCTGATACAAAGTCTCTTGTCGCTTGTTCCATTCAAGTAAAACAAATGTAGCACAATCTACATTTAGCAATCCAACAGCAAAATAACAGTTGCTCTTTGTTACAGTTAAAAACCTCAAATCTAGCAGTCCAACAAAACATCTTACTGTAAAATTAGCGCAATTTAAATAACACTATAACTTAACTAAATAATTAGAATTAGTACATTATTTCTGCATCAAAATAGTCCAGTCTTAACTGGGCCCTAAGGCATATCGCTGCCTGCTGATATGAGTGCTGTATTTTCATATTTATAAGCACATATTCCTCTCATTTATGGTGTTATACAAGCTCCTGCACCGCTGACAACCCCGTCCTGTAAATATTTCAAAATAAAATGCACTGTATCAGCAACTGATGGCATTCTGTCTACAGAGACGCAGTCAGATAGCTTTTGTTTTGAAAGGGAAGCAAGAAAGTTGAGGTAAAACAAACATCTTTGTATTTCCTAATCTCTCTGAGAGACTTTAAACTGCAGTACAGAGTCAACAAAAAAAACGGCAAGCCACCGTTTCTCTAGATGTGCTGCAGCTGACACGCAGCTCAGACGCGCCTGACAAGCGCTGCTCAGGCGAGCAGTGTGCACGTGCTAACTTGATAACATGAGCACTGAAACAAAAAACAACACGCTTAGCGCTGCTCACGCTCTCATGAGGCACGCTAAGTGAAACGATGTGACGCAGTGACGCAGGTTATGTGAATCGACGTATTCATGTAATCAATTACGTCAACACAAATTTACGACCAAAAAAAAGAGAGAAATATATCTACTGAGAGCATGAAAAAAAATCTTGAATCTAAAAATTAAACTTGTGTAAAATGGGAGCAAAAACAAAAATGTTGCATATAAAATTTCTGTTCAGTGTAATTTCATTTTATTGAAAATGTTCTGCTAACAGTCTATATATATTTAAATTTGGGTCCAGCAAAAATGGATGAAATTTGCCTTCATTCTTTTTTGATTTTTTTTATCTGTTTTTATAAATGGTGCATTAGCTTTTGAAAAATGTATAGCAAATACATATTGTTTAGCTGGTGGTGGAGTGTGAATGAGAAAACAGTTGTGAAAGCAATAAATAATGTCTCACAGTTTGTTCCACATATACTTCTGTTTTGTTGATGGTGTGCAGAGTTTCAATGTGTGACTTCAGTTTTGATCAGTGTATGTTTGAAACCGAAAAAACTTTAATCAAATGTAATCGCAGAGACCAGGCGGGGGGACAAGGGTGCAGTGTTTTTATCAAAACATGTCATTTGACTGCCAAAACAAGCTGTTTGGAGATGAGGAAACATGACAAGGGAATAAGGTCACATCGGAAGACATTAGGTGTACAGAAAGGACACATGGGAGACAAAGGAGACATGCTTGTGACCCCTGGCTGAGGAGAAGGGAAGTGTGTGTGTGTGTGTGTGTGTGTGTGTGTGTGTGTGTGTGTGTGTATGTGTGTGTGTGTGTGTGTGTGTGCCTGTGTGCGTATGTGTGTGTTTTGGGATGAGGGAAGTGACTGTCAGCAGGGAAGGGCTGGCTGGAATAATACACTTCAAAGCACACACCTGTGCTCAGTCTCACGTGCATCTTCTCACAAAAGGAAAAGATATCAAAATTCATATCTGAGTCAGTGCTGCTCTCATAATAAATATTAACTGGAAAAACTCATTCACATTTTACAAAATCAAAAATACAAATTTTACCTTTTATCTGTAGAGCTATTTATCAGTGTAAGTAATACGATGTAGGAACTGTTTTCTGTCTACCGAACTACATCCGCTAACCGAATCACCCTGCAGAAGAAAGCGTGCATCTACTCATGGATAAGAGGCTCGTGACAGCGTGTATGTAAACATTAATGTCGTCCTCCTCGGCTGAGCTGTAAGGTTAGCTAGCTTAGTGGTGCTCGGTGAGTTGGCAATAGATAAACTCTACCTTCTGCACGATGATACGTTGGTGGTTGTAGTTCGGTAGAGAGAAAATAGTTCCTACTTGAAACTGCGGACAACGAGGTCTGTGGATTATCTTGAGTAACCGAGTCATGATTTCCGGAAAGAGACACTCCTGTTGAGTTTTTCAAATGTATTTTTTTCTTTGACTTGAGCACCACAAGCCGAGTGCCACCTGGTTCAATTGTATCAGAGAGAAGGCAGACATCTCTACAATATCTCCAACACTCTGCAGCTCACACCAAAACTATCCAGACTGATAAATAGCAATACAGGTAAGAAAATAATGTTGTTCTTTATTCTGGGGTGAACTGCCCCTTTAATGTCCTAGTGTACATTTGGTCACTGGCAGAATTTGATGAGATATGCAGCTCAGGTCTAGAGTGTCACCTGCTAACCAGGCAAATAAACGCACAAGCATCAGCTTACAGCACCGTCACAACTGAGCTGCAGGGACAGCTTTGAGGTACAGAGTGTAGAGGTACTGCAATACCTACAGATAATGTTACACTGGCCTATTCACCAGGAGGTAATGAGAGATCCAACCAGCCTCTCTGTCTTACACACACACACACACACACACACACAAACACACACACACACTGCATGGTGTGAATAAAACATGTAAGCTGGCTACCAGATGTCTTTGAGGCACAGCAGGAACTCGGCTGAAACACATCATCCGTCTGGAAGCTTTGCCAATAACTTTTTGTTTCTTTCATGGAGAATTAACTAAACACTAAATATACTCTTGAAGAGCAAGTGAAATGACGATCTGCGTAACATGTTGGTTTTCCAGTCCAGATTAGATTAACAGCATCTTAGATTCATACTAGCAGAGGGGGGACATCTAATGTGTGGCCCCGAATATTACACTGGTGATACCAGGAAAAAAGCCATGTTGTTATGTTAAAATTAAAGGGCTGATTCATTTGAAAGCTTGTCAGGTTCAGCTCCACACTTTCAGACTTGACTGAACTCGTATCTATCAAAGCTACAATATAATGTCATGCTAAAACTAAGCCTAAGTTGGTTATGATCAAGAGTCAGTTATTATCATTTTTCATTATAAACACACGCCTCACCTGCTTACACAACAGCCACTACCACTCATTGAGTAAGACTGTTAGGGCAGCGCTATTGCACTTGATGATTTGTTCTCTGTAAGCTGGAAACAAACTAACAGCTCTCCACTTCATTTGTTAATAGAATTTGCTAATCGCAGTAGAAAATGTGACTAAATAGTCAGTCTGGAGCTCTGCAAAAGCCCTGTTTTGTGTGCGTATATGTGTGTGTCCATGAGAGGTGAAGAACCAAAGTGCAAGAGAACCAAAGCGCCAGTGGCTTAAAAAAACATGACAATTTCTAGTCAATGTACACAATCAAGTCATTTTACATATCCCACGTGGAACAAATAGCGATACCTTGAGTATATTTGATATATCCCCCTCCCCTACTGCATACTATAGAATTTCACAACTAACTTCAAAATGAGAATATCTGAAGACATGAATGAGACATTTCCTATCAACTGCATTGAACTTAAAAAATACTTCATCTGCAGAGTCCAACAAGCTGTAACATAGTTGACTGTTTACTCTGCTACATTTAAATGACTCTGAGGCAATTATGGAGTGTTTAGGTTAGCGTTTCCATCCGGGAAAAAAAGATTATGGTGTTAATGCCATGGCTAAGGTCAATGCTAACTAGCTGGTTGTTAATTATACATAGGACAGATTGACTTACACTCCATAACACCATCTGGACCTGCATTGTATAGAAATGTTGTATATATTCTACATTTTTGTGCAAGCACTACAAATTAAATACTAAGACTGTGAAAAATACAAATGTCAATGTCTCACATAAAAGCACTGTTTGACTTTAAATATGTGTGTGTGTGTGTGTGTGTGTGTGTGTGAGCGCGTGTGTGTATACTAGTGATAGCTCAGATCTATAGATATTCTCCCGCAGCAACATCACCAGCAGGATCTAACACTTAAAACTGACAAGGGATCAATACAGCCTGCTACATGACCCATTTAAACACACACACGCATGCTCACTGGGCCTAAATCCGTGGCCCACTAACACACTGGGCTCACATTTCTAATCCCAGATCAATAAAATGGTGGCATAACTGCAGATCTGACTTTAACTGAGCATCCAGGTTCCGTGTTCAACAACTTTCTCACCACTTTCAAATCCAAATTAAAACCCTGCTCCTCTCCTCCTGAGAGATTCTGATCCATAGCGACGACTCAGCAATGAAAATCAACGCTGATTTTACTGAGAATATTGTTTTTGGGTCAGATACATGATCATTTTATTTTAAACTAGAACTGCCGCCTGGCAGTTGTTTGCCTCCGTGCACCAGTCCAGTTGAACTAACAGTACAGCCATGTCTGTGAGAACATCCATGCTTCTACAATCAGCAAACTTTCCAGGTGGACACCCAAGATTAGTGTCTACAATTCAACAGAAAAGTGATTTTGCAGAACATTATGACTTCACAGTGAAGTTGACCTTTGACCTTTTGGATATAAAATGTCATCACTTTATCATTATATTCTATCAGACATTTGTGTTAAGTTTTGTCATGATTAGAAAATGAATCCTTGAGCTATGGCCGAAAACATGTTTTGTGAGGTCACAGTGATCTTTGATCACCAAATTCTAATCAGGTCGTTCTTGAGTCGAAAGAAATTCCCTCAAGAGTGTTCTTGAGGTATTGTGTTCATGAAAATTTAACAGAATCAAGGTCACAGTTACCTTGACCTTTGACCACCCAAATCTAGTAAGTTCATTGTTAAGTTTAGGTGAACATTTGCGCCAAATTTGAAAAACTTCCCTCAAGGCGTAAGTATGAAACAGACCAGGTCATAGTGACCTTGACCTTTGACCACCAAAATCTAATTCGTTCATTGCTGAGGCCACGTTCGCCTTTGATTGGAAATAATGACGGCTAGTGTGGTGGCTGCAATAGAAATAAAGCTGCTAATGTTTTGAACATCCATTGCCATGCTTCTTGGAATGGTATCGTGAGAGGAGAAGTTGCATAACATTGTGAGAGTAGTCATCTTGCAATTATGTTTTATTAAGATTTCAAAAATATCACTTAAGTTATGCGCAAATCTGTAATTCTCTGTCTAAGTGAAGATATTATGCTGACTGGCACACATAAGGGAGCAAAAACAATATCATCCTTGGCCGAGGTCAACCAGTAACATTTAGGAGCACTGAACAAGACCCTCCTGTAAAATGCTGCATGACATCCTGGTGTCTGAAAAACAAAAACTACTTAGTTCCTTTAAGACGAGTTTTATTTTAAATATATATTTAGGAACCAGTATCTTGCTTCAAGCTAATGTAAATGCTTCATTTTAAAAGCTTGCTGGATATGCAGGGAAACAGCCATCACCATTTGCATCAGTCTTTACAGGCTGAATGGCAGTTTCTTGAGAATCAGTGTGTTACAGTGTGCAGTTCTACTGGTAGGCAGCAAACTGTTTAAGAGGGCGGAGAGAGCTTTCTAAGAGAGACTGACAAAAGCAGGGAGACAAGTGAAGGCTCATTCCTCCCTCCCCAGTAACTCCTTCTTTCCTCTCTGTTCTTTGGTTTTTTTTCTGTTGACAAAGAGAACATTAGCACTCTGTCTCTGACCCCGAGTTGTTCTCCTCTACTAGTCAGAAGGGCTGGGGATGACCACATAAACCCACACATTTAAGTCCCCCTCCGACACATATGTAAAAATACTCTGCTATACTATTATTATATATTATATATATATTATTATATGGTTTTCCCCATATATAAAAGTTTTTTTAAAAATTGGGAAGAGGAAAGAAACAAATCTCCTCTTTCTCCCTCATTGAGAAATTCTGATTGTGACCTTCATTCTCCGCACCACTGCTGCTTGCGGTAGTTTCACTTTCTGCTTTCTCATACACTGACACAGCACTTTAACAAAATGTTGAGAGATTGGTCTGGTCATGTGAGACGAGTGCAACGCAGCTTTTTGTGTGTACGCTGATTGTTAGCTGGTTAGCTTGTAGGCTAACTGGCAGTGACTGCCACAGCATTCATGTTTATTAATCAAACAATACTATCGGCTACAATGGGGTTTTTTGGGTTGACAGTGGAAGAAATATATGTGTGAAAGTAGCCAGCGAAGCAAAGAGGCAACAGCACAGTGAAAGCAGAGCTCTCCATAGGTTCAGCAGCAGTTTGTCTGTGGATCTGTTCACGACTGATCAGATCAGATCGATGGACAAGAGAAGCAGCTGTTTGTGAGTGAATGCAAAACTTTTCTACCCAGCAGAAGGAAATGTTAAATTTCACTTTTAAACATGCATGATATTCTGCTGCCCCGTCTGTGCCCAGAGTAGGCTCTGTGCTATAAATAATCAGTATATACCATATGCCAACGGTGCCCCTAATGACGATCTAGCTCCAAAAATGGAAAACTGCTGGAAAACTGGCAGATGTTTTATTCATGGTGGGCTACCACAAATAAATGAATGTGTGGGAAACCCTGTTAACACTACTCTGTTTCAGTAAGTAAGTACTTTCATGATGCAGCCTCGCCCCTCCAGCACGCACGCACACACACACACAAAAACAGCAGTCATTCCTGACAGTGGCTGGCAGTTAGGTGGGGCAATAAAACATTGCTGACGAGTTTGACCAGGGTCAGCACACACACACATTCACACACAAACACAGTCAGACACATGCACCAGTTCACACACACTGAATATTACAATCCGCCCCGGCCAGGGGGTGCGTGCTTGTGTGCGTACGAAGTAGGCCAGAGGATATGGAGTTCAAAACATCCCATGTAGGCTCAAGGCTTTGTTCTGCAGTTCCCACGGTAACCAAGGAGGAGTAAAGTTAGAGCGGGTGATAAAGAGAGCAAGGGAGAGTTCTGCTTAAGTTACTACACAACAATAAAAATGTCTTTCACAAGAGCCAGAGCTCCACGCTTCTAAATGCAAGAGTCTGTCACAATCACACACGATCAGGGTATTCAACTCTGTGCTCAAACTGCATGGGTAAAAAAAAATGTTTTGAAACAATTCATGTCCTTCCTGGCTCTTCTAATCAGTGTGTCACTAGCTGCTTTTTACATCGAGATAGTGCTATAGGGCCATAATGAAGTCCCCCCTTTATACAGCCCCTGCATTTTAACCAAGAACCAACCAATAGCAGCATCCAGTGTGTGATTATACGCTGCATCCCAGAGTCAAAAGAGGCCAACAGGCTTGACGCTTAACACGCGAGCATCCGCCTCTTGCTTGACATGTGACATACACATCGGCAGCGCTTTCTAAACAATAACAAAGGCATAACATGCCAATAACAGTCATTTACTGTCTCTGTTATGTGGCGGTTGATCTCGTACTCTGCTTGGAGAATAAGGTGTTCCTGAACCTCAGTGTTTTTCCAGTATACATGGCTGTTGATCTTCATTGAATTAGTCGCTATGTTAACAGCTGCTTTTTAAGTCTCCTGAGGTGAGTCTCACACATTTATAAACACATCATCAAAACGTCACACTCGTGCCGCCCATGGTCAGGTATTTCTAGCTTTATGTTTCAAACAGACCTCATTTCAGCGCTGTTACTACCTCCTGTTCCGGCTCAGAGGCGAGACCAATCCGCTCCATCATTCTGCTATCGGACGCTACATACATGAGTAGGCATAACGGCGTGATATTCCCGCCTTAAACAGACAGTGTAAATGCGGCTACTACTGACTGACAGTAATGTCTGCATTTTTGATTTTTTCTTTTTACACCAACATTAGAGCTACTTCTCCAGTGAGTACAGTTGCAAAAGTTCCTCATGCAAGTTTTATTTTGAGGTGATTAAGAGGTGGCTTGTATTGCTCTTCATTTACAGCCTGTAAATAACTGTAATCTGACATACATACAGATAAACAAGCATCTGCTCTTTCCAACAACACATTTCTGTCATTTAGTCTGTCATTGTACCATCTCAATGTCTCTTCCCCCATCACTACCATATGTCTGTTTTAGTGTAAAATGAAGTTTGTTTTCACTCATTAACGTGTTGTGAGTTGCGCTCTTGTGTGACAAAAAAGTCCACATGAGAACATAAAGATGATCACATTTATACACTGCTCAACATTCATTCTCACGCTATTAAAACTTCCATGTGTACCCTATTATAATGAGCACTGCATAAAGTGGTAAGGAGCAAGTATACCATGAAGCAGAGCTAAAACCAATAGTAAATAAAAATCAATGGTTCAGTTAACAGAAAATTAATTGACATCAATTTTGGTAATTATGTAATTGTGTGTTTTGGTTTTTTTTTTAAAGAAAAATGCCAAACTACTTCCAGCATCTCTAGACAGTAAGGATTTGCTGCTTTGTAAGGTTTTCTGTTTACAGTGATGTCAAACATGACCTTATCCAAATCTTCTTTTGAAAGCAAA